>NW_027198262.1:0-47207 GCF_038502225.1 Cherax quadricarinatus
AAACATTAACATCAACCAGTCTTTGGATGACCATAAGAAACATGAACTACTTCAATGTGTGGGTAAATTCTCAGATGTTTTTACGGATATTCCAGGTGTTACCTGCACGGTAGTCCTTAAGATTGACTTAGTCACGGACAACCCTATCAAAAGGAAATTATACCCAGTTCCAGTACACCTTAGGGATTCATTTGACCGAGAGGTAGACAGATTATTAAAACTAAAGATCATTGAACCTTCAGTATCTGCATATTGCTCACCAGTAGTCATGGTTAAGAAGGAAGACAATTCATATAGACTTGCTATTGACTTCAGAGGACTTAATGCTGATCCTATGCCCTTAATAGATAGCGATCTACACAAATTTTATGACTCTTCCTTCTTTTCAGAGATTGATATTGCGCAGGCATATCATCAAGTAATGTTAGATCCTTCTTCTAAGTAGTACACCGCTTTTCCTACACACCAAGGACTGATGCAGTATAGAACTATGCCCTTCGGTTTGGTAACTGCCTGTGCTACCTACGTGAGACTGATGAGAAAGGTCTTGGGTAATATGCCAAATGTTTTAGTTTATTTTGATAACATTTACGTAATGACATCCACGTGGGGCGAACATATCCAAACATTAACATCAGTTTTACGTAGGTTACGCTCACATGGCCTCACTGCCAAGCCGAAGAAATGCTTCCTTGGGAATAACAAAATTAGATATCTCGGATTCATTCTTTCTAATAACTCTTTGCAGCCTCTCCCCAGTAAGATCAAAGCTTTATTAGAGTTTAAATTCCCCAAAGCCAAGAAACTCATACGTAGCTTTCTTGGTTCTGTAAATTTTTATGTATGGTTTATCCCCAACATTATCGATCTTACAGGCATCTTATCCAATTACCTTAAGAAGTCTGTGAAAGAACCTCTTGAACTTTCCGACGTAGCTCGAGAAAATTTTAATGAGATTAAGAACATCTCGAAAGACCCTATACTTAAGATTCCAGATATTAACAAGCCATTTTGTTTAAGAACTGATGCCTCCAATACCGGCCTAGGTGCAGTGTTACTACAGTATCATGATGGTACACCCTTTTCTGTATGCTTCCTAAGCCGGAAACTTCTTCCTGTAGAAACGAGATACTCCACCATAGAAAAGGAATGTTTGGCCATTATTTACTGGGAAAAGAATTCATTTTAGAGACGGATCACAAACCTTTGATATACCTAGAAACTTTTAAGGGAACCGGTGGCCTGGTGGCTAAAGCTCCCGCTTCACACACGGAGGGCCCGGGTTCGATTCCCGGCGGGTGGAAACATTTCGACACGTTTCCTTACACCTGTTGTCCTGTTCACCTAGCAGCAAATAGGTACCTGGGTGTTAGTCGACTGGTGTGGGTCGCATCCTGGGGGACAAGATTAAGGACCCCAATGGAAATAAGTTAGACAGTCCTCGATGACGCACTGACTTTCTTGGGTTATCCTGGGTGGCTAACCCTTCGGGGTTAAAAATCCGAACGAAATCTTATCTTATCTTAACCAACAGTCGCCTCTTGAGGTGGACATTGGCACTCCAAGCTTTTAAGTTTCATATTGTGTATATTAATGGTTCATCCAATTATTTCTCTGACTGGTTAAGTCTTGACAGTAGAAGATTTGGTACCTTACGCGACTTTCCCAGGTTAGAACTTTTTCCTCGCCTATTCTTCTTATACTCCTTGACTATAAGTCTTGGTATGGGGGAGTGTGAGGGAAAAGTTCAGCAGATAGGAGTAGCCAGCGAATATATGGTGACGATAGTTCGATTGCCCATCTGCTTGTTAAGGTGGAGTCAGTGTCTAGCTCCCGCTATCCCCCCCCCCCCCCACCTTTTTCTCCACCCGGAAAGGTGACGTGTGGGGCTCCAACCAAATGGATAATCACTTGACTCACAGCTCCTGCAAGGTGAAACATAACAGTATTTTTTCATTAGTTGTTCTTGTGTCCTTTTACCTAGCTTTTGTTGGCTGACTAAGAGTAGCTGAGCTTCTAGAAGACGCATCTTCCTGGGCTTGAGGATAATCCGCTTAGCACCTCAAGTTTGGCTGCTTCTAATAAGATTACCTTTGTACCCACATTTTCCTACTACAATATTATCGGTAACATTCTGTAGAAGACTTTTTTCGAACTGTTAATCTCAGAAGATTAGAAATCCAGAATAACCCAGGAAAATCAAGAAGTGTGGCTTAATTCCACTTGGGGTCCTATAGTCCTCTACCCAAGGAATGATGAACAACAGCCGACTATCATAGGTATCTAGTTAATGCCAGGTGGAAAAGAACAAGAGATATGAGGAGACACGTGCATTCGCCTCAATTCTCCCTGGATTGGGTTCATTACTGCACACGTCTTATCGTCCAAGACTGAACTTGGTTCCATCGGCTGTGAATTGAACGAGCCCGGAACGAAAGTCTTTCAACACAATATTGTATATGTACGATGTTAACAAAATACACCAACGTGAATTGGTGGAAAAGCTTTTAAACATATCCTCCAGAGTAATGGAACATGTTCCTGAGCGCCGTATGTCTGGAGACGTCATTTGGGTACCAGGCAGCAGCATTAATATCTCTGAGAAACAGGAGGAGGAGGAGGAGGAAGAAGAGTGGTGGAAAGACGATGTATCACTGAGATATACACATCTCATTTGTGACGTCAAGGCCACAACCTAATAGACGTCACACTGGTATCTTTACCAAGCTGTTACAGGACCAGTGAGCAAGTCAACACACTACAATCCCAGCCTAGTCTTGCACCACGAGTGATACTTCCATTTTTGAAAGTTTTCTCTTTTCTCCCTCACCCAGAACATTGCCAGTAATGATTATTTATGATTAATGTATATTTTTATAAGTTTATGTAACCTAACGAGAATTAACCTAACCTGACTTAAAACAGGATTTGAAAAAAAAAAAACGGAAAGAATTAAGGCATTAATACTGATTATATACTAAGTCAATAAACCAACGTCGTAAAATGAAGACAGTGAATACGATAATGGTATACAAGTTGATAAGACATGTGCAACAGTTAGGTATCTTTATTCCGAAACGTTTCGGAATAAAGATACCTAACTGCTGCATATGTGTCTTATCAAAATGAAGACAGTTTGATAATATACACCCATGTCAGATGGAGTCATCGTGAGAGGTTCAAGAAGGCAGGAAAGACCAGCAAGGTTTCTATGGAGGTCCGTGTGGTTGAGGATCTAGCCGAGTTGGCCCGCAAGACCACAAGAACACCTGCAGCGTCCCCTCCAGACACATGGCCACAAGAACACCTGCCGCGTCCCTCCAGACACCACAGACCACAAGAACACTTGCAGCGTCCCCTTCAGACACCACATGACCACAAGAACATCTGCTGCGTCCCTCCAGACACCACATGACCACAAGAACACCTGCTGCATCCCCTCCAGACACCATAAGAACACCTGCCGCGTCCCTCCAGACACCACAGACCACAAGAACACTTGCAGCGTTCCCTTCAGACACCACATGACCACAAGAACACCTGCCGCGTCCCCTCCAGACACCATAAGAACACCTGCCGCGTCCCTCCAGACACCACAAGAACACCTGCCGCATCCCTCCAGACACCATAAGAACACCTGCCGCGTCCCTCCAGACACCACAAGAACACCTGCCGCGTCCCTCCAGACAGGGAACATCGGCACCAGACAGATTACAAGCATCCATCCTACACCAGTGTAACCCCAGGTTCAGTGTTCTTGAGGGTGATTCACAAGAGTTTATTAAACGAGGTATATAATACATAAAAAATTATAAAAGAGACACGTGCTTAAGGTTAAGTAAATATTAAGGAAACGTTTTGCTCCCCTTGGTGGTCGAAACGTTTGCTTAATCGAGTTACCTAACGTCACACACGTCTCTCATACAAGACCACAGAGTATGTGCTTCTCTCCACATCCAAACTGAGACTTTGTAAACATTATTCACATTTAAACTTAGATTTAGTAAACATTATGCACATCTAAACTGAGCCTTAGTAAAATATTCACATTTAAAATTTGACTTAATAAACATTATCTACATTCAAACCGAGACTTGGTAAACATTATTCACATATAAAATGAGACTTGGTAAAAATGATCTACGTCCAAATTGGAGACACTAATAAGCACTCACCACAAAGAGCTTGAGGAAATTCTGTAAACAAACTGGTACTTCAGTACACACACACTACAAACAAACTACCCATGGAACTGGAACTAACACACTTGACACCCAAACTACCCACAAAACTGGGACTGTAACACACTTGGCACCCAAAGTACTCACAAAACTGGGACTGTAACACACTTGACACCCAAAGTACCCACAAAACTGGGACTGTAACACACTTGGCACCCAAAGTACTCACAAAACTGGGACTGTAACACACTTGGCACCCAAAGTACCCACAAAACTGGGACTGTAACACACTTGACATTCAAACTACCTCACAAAACTGGGACTGTAACACACTTGACATTCAAACTACCTCACAAAACTGGGACTGTAACCCACTTAACACCCAAACTACCCCACAAAACTGGGACTGCAACACACTTGACACCCAAACTACCCACAAAACTGGGACTGTAACACACTTGACACCCAAACTACCCACAAAACTGGGACTGTAACACGCTTGACACACAAAGTACCCACAAAACTGGGACTGTAACACACTTGACACCCAAACTACCCACAAAACTGGGACTGTAACACACTTGACACCCAAACTACCCACAAAACTGGGACTGTAACACGCTTGACACCCAAAATACCCACAAAACTGGGACTGTAACACACTTGACACCCAAACTACCCACAAAACTGGGACTGTAACACGCTTGACACCCAAAATACCCACAAAACTGGGACTGTAACACACTTGACACCCAAACTACCCCACAAAACTGGGACTGCAACACACTTGGCACCCAAACTACCCACACAACTGCTACTTAACACACATTACACAGAGACTACACCTTTACACTAGTGACAGCAGCTACAAAGGGCCACACAAACTGTAACACGAGACATAATGACACTCGATAACGGTGTCGGAAGCGCAATCATATATGCAAATTGACAACAGTAACTGACAGCCGCGTTGTTATATATATTTGATACCGGCCTGACGTGAATTCCAATGAGAAAGCATGGAATGTCGCCTGAAATTGTTCCTCCCGGTGAAATTGACTAAAAAAACACAGTATTTCCTTTAACACTCATGTAATCTGATTTTAACACAGGGAATATTTAGAGGTGTGTATCTTTCAGGGTATACACACCGAGAAGTAAGAAGTCACCTATATTTGGTTGTAGGGGGGTCGAATCTTATCTCCGAGAAGTCTCCCCCCGTGTATACACATGGATAATGTTTGTCTCTTGGTGTATATGCACCAAGAGGTGTACATATTTTGTAATCGATTCTGCGGGATTCATCGATATTAGAGTTGCAGGCGAATTTGCCATCATAATGACCCAAGCGTAGTTAAAAAGTTTTAAACCTGTACATGTGGATTCCCCTGTGTAGGGATCGTTGAATCAATTGACCAAGACTGGAGGCGGGAGGACAAACATCTGAGAACACGAACCTGTCATGCTAGGTGACAGAAACATCAGTAGTGATTATACACGGGCGCAAACAAAACAAAAAACATTTCAAATCTCCATTCCAACGTGGTTCGTGGAAACAGGGAAATTCCACATGCCGGGATTTGTTTTAAAGAGTAATATCTAACATTCTCACCAGGCGATTACTTTCTTCTTCCATTATTAATATTACTCTTACTAAAACTAGAAAATAATGCTTCTTGCTAATTAAAGATTTACACTGTCTTGGTGTAATGTCAGCAACACAAACTGTGAAGAATGTTCTCAAATATATTTATACATTTGCAATTGTTTTAAAGATGCGTAAAATAGTCTAAGTTGTACAAATTATGTCTGTAATAATAATTATTAACAATGCTTCGTCATCGTCGTTTGAAGATTTATAATATAAATTATATGAAAACAAACTTGTTCAGCAAATTCCATCTGAATTAAACAGAGAAGTCAGGCTGGTGGTGGAGGCGCTGCTGGTGACTGCTGGTGGTGGAGGCGCTGCTGGTGACTGCTGGTGGTGGAGGCACTGCTGGTGACTGCTGGTGGTGAAGGCGCTGTTTGTAACTTCTGGTGGTGGAGGCGCTGCTGGTGACTGCTGGTGGTGGAGGCGCTGCTGGTAACTTCTGGTGGTGGAGGCGCTGCTGGTGACTGCTGGTGGTGGAGGCGCTGCTGGTGACTGCTGGTGGTGGAGGCGCTGCTGGTGACTGCTGGTGGTGGAGGCACTGCTGGTGACTGCTGGTGGTGGAGGCGCTGTTTGTAACTTCTGGTGGTGGAGGCGCTGCTGGTGACTGCTGGTGGTGGAAGCGCTGCTGGTAACTTCTGGTGGTGGAGGCGCTGCTGGTGACTGCTGGTGGTGGAGGCGCTGCTGGTGACTGCTGGTGACTGCTGGTGGTGGAGGCCCTGCAGGTGACTGCTGGTGGTGGAGGTGCTGTTGGTAATTGCTGGTGGTGGAGGCGCTGCTGGTGACTGCTGGTGGTGGAGGCGCTGCTGGTGACTGCTGGTGATTGCTGGTGGTGGAGGCGCTGTTGGTAACTTCTGGTGGTGGAGGCGCTGCTGGTGACTGCTGGTGGTGGAGGCGCTGCTGGTGACTGCTGGTGGTGGAGGCACTGCTGGTGACTGCTGGTGGTGGAGGCGCTGTTTGTAACTTCTGGTGGTGGAGGCGCTGCTGGTGACTGCTGGTGGTGGAGGCGCTGCTGGTAACTTCTGGTGGTGGAGGCGCTGCTGGTGACTGCTGGTGGTGGAGGCACTGCTGGTGACTGCTGGTGGTGGAGGCGCTGCTGGTAACTTCTGGTGGTGGAGGCGCTGCTGGTGACTGCTGGTGGTGGAGGCGCTGTTGGTAACTTCTGGTGGTGGAGGCGCTGCTGGTGACTGCTGGTGACTGCTGGTGGTGGAGGCACTGCTGGTGACTGCTGGTGGTGGAGGCGCTGTTGGTAACTTCTGGTGGTGGAGGCGCTGCTGGTGACTGCTGGTGGTGGAGGCGCTGTTGGTAACTTCTGGTGGTGGAGGCGCTGCTGGTGACTGCTGGTGACTGCTGGTGACTGCTGGTGGTGGAGGCACTGCTGGTGACTGCTGGTGGTGGAGGCGCTGTTGGTAACTTCTGGTGGTGGAGGCGCTGCTGGTGACTGCTGGTGGTGGAGGCGCTGTTGGTAACTTCTGGTGGTGGAGGCGCTGCTCGTGACTGCTGGTGGTGGAGGCGCTGCTGGTGGTGGAGGCACTGCTGGTGATTGCTGGTGGTGGAGGCGCTGTTGGTAACTTCTGGTAGTGGAGGCGCTGCTGGTGACTGCTGGTGGTGGAGGCGCTGTTGGTAACTTCTGGTGGTGGAGGCGCTGCTGGTGACTGCTGGTGGTGGAGGCGCTGTTGGTAACTTCTGGTGGTGGAGGCACTGCTGGTGACTGCTGGTGGTGGAGGCGCTGCTGGTGGCTGCTGGTGGTGGAGGCGCTGTTGGTAACTTCTGGTGGTGGAGGCGCTGCTGGTGACTGCTGGTGGTGGAGGCACTGCTGGTGGTGGAGGCGCTGTTGGTAACTTCTGGTGGTGGAGGCGCTGCTGGTGGCTGCTGGTGGTGGAGGCGCTGTTGGTAACTTCTGGTGGTGGAGGCGCTGCTGGTGACTGCTGGTGGGGGAGGCGCTGCTGGTGACTGCTGGTGGGGGAGGCGCTGCTGGTGACTGCTGGTGGGGGAGGCGCTGCTGGTGGGGGAGGTGCTGCTGGTGACTGCTGGTGGTGGAGGCGCTGCTGGTGACTGCTGGTGGTGGAGGCGCTGCTGGTGACTGCAGGTGGTGGAGGCGCTGCTGGTGACTGCTGGTGGGGGAGGCGCTGCTGGTGGTGGAGGCGCTGCTGGTGGTGGAGGCGCTGTTGGTAACTGCTGGTGGTGGAGGCGCTGCTGGTGACTGCTGGTGGTGGAGGCGCTGTTGGTGACTGCTGGTGGTGGAGGCGCTGCTGGTGACTGCTGGTGGTGGAGGCGCTGCTGGTGACTGCTGGTGGTGGAGGCGCTGCTGGTGACTGCTGGTGGTGGAGGCACTGCTGGTGACTGCTGGTGGTGGAGACGCTGCTGGTGACTGCTGGTGGTGGAGGCGCTGCTGGTGACTGCTGGTGGTGGAGGCGCTGTTGGTGACTGCTGGTGATGGAGGCACTGCTGGTGGGGGAGGCGTTGCTGGTGACTGCTGGTGGTGGAGGCGCTGCTGGTGACTGCTGGTGGTGGAGGCGCTGTTGGTGACTGCTGGTGGTGGAGGCACTGCTGGTGACTGCTGGTGGTGGAGGCGCTGTTGGTAACTGCTGATGGTGGAGGCACTGCTGGTGACTGCTGGTGGTGGAGGCGCTGCTGGTGACTGCTGGTGGTGGAGGCGCTGCTGGTGACTGCTGGTGGTGGAGGCACTGCTGGTGACTGCTGGTGGTGGAGACGCTGCTGGTGACTGCTGGTGGTGGAGGCGCTGCTGGTGACTGCTGGTGGTGGAGGCGCTGTTGGTGACTGCTGGTGGTGGAGGCACTGCTGGTGACTGCTGGTGGTGGAGGCGCTGTTGGTAACTGCTGATGGTGGAGGCACTGCTGGTGACTGCTGGTGGTGGAGGCGCTGCTGGTGACTGCTGGTGGTGGAGGCGCTGCTGGTGACTGCTGGTGGTGGAGGCGCTGTTGGTAACTGCTGTTGGTGGAGGCGCTGCTAGTAACTGCTGGTGGAGGAGGCGCTGCTGGTGACTGCTGGTGGTGACTGCTGGTGGTGGAGGCGCTGCTGGTGACTGCTGGTGGTGGAGGCGCTGCTTGTGACTGCTGGTGGTGGAGGCGCTTCTGGTGACTGCTGGTGGTGGAGGCGCTGTTGGTGACTGCTGGTGGTGGAGGCACTGCTGGTGACTGCTGGTGGTGCAGGCGCTGTTGGTAACTGCTGGTGGGGGAGGCGCTGTTAGTAACTGTTGGTGGTGGAGGCGCTGCTGGTGGTGGAGGCGCTGCGCTGCTGGTGGTGGAGGCGCTGCTGGTGACTGCTGGTGGTGGAGGCACTGCTGGTGACTGCTGGTGGTGGAGGCGCTGTTGGTAACTTCTGGTGGTGGAGGCGCTGCTGGCGACTGCTGGTGGTGGAGGCACTGTTGGTAACTTCTGGTTGTGGAGGCGCTGCTGGTGACTGCTGGTGGTGGAGGCGCTGCTGGTGACTGCTGGTGACTCCTGGTGGTGGAGGCCCTGCAGGTGACTGCTGGTGGTGGAGGTGTGGATTGCTGGTGGTGGAGCGCTGCTGGTGTTGGTGGAACTGGTGACTGCTGGTGGTGGAGGCGCTGCTGGTGACTGCTGGTGGTGGAGGCGCTGCTGGTGACTGCTGGTGGTGGAGGCGCTGCTGGTGACTGCTGGTGGTGGAGCGCGCTGGTGACTGCTTGGTAACTGCTGGTGACTCTGGTGGTGGAGGCGCTGCTGGTGGCTGCTGGTGGTGGAGGCGCTGCTGGTGACTGCTGGTGGTGGAGGCGCTGCTGGTGACTGCTGGTGGTGGAGGCACTGCTGGTGACTGCTGGTGGTGGAGGCGCTGTTGGTAACTTCTGGTGGTGGAGGCGCTGCTGGTGACTGCTGGTGGTGGAGGCGCTGCTGGTTACTTCTGGTGGTGGAGGCGCTGATGGTGACTGCTGGTGACTGGTGCTGGTGGTGGAGGCGCTGCTGGTGACTGCTGGTGGTGGAGGCGCTGTTGGTAACTTCTGGTGGTGGAGGCGCTGCTGGTGACTGCTGGTGGTGGAGGCGCTGTTGGTGACTTCTGGTGGTGGAGCCCTGCGACTGCTGGTGGTGGACTGCTGGTGGTGGAGGCGCTGCTGGTGACTGCTGGTGGTGGAGGCACTGATGGTGACTGCTGGTGGTGGAGGCGCTGTTGCTGACTGCTGGTGGTGGAGGCGCTGCTGGTGACTGCTGGTGGTGGAGGCGCTGTTGGTAACTTCTGGTGGTGGAGGCGCTGCTGGTGACTGCTGGTGGTGGAGCGCTGCTGCTGGTGGTGGAGGCGCTGCTGGTGACTGCTGGTGGTGGAGGCACTGCTGGTGACTGCTGGTGGTGGAGGCGCTGCTGTTAACTTCTGGTGGTGGAGGCGCTGCTGGTGACTGCTGGTGGTGGAGGCGCTGTTGGTAACTTCTGGTGGTGGAGGCGCTGCTGGTGACTGCTGGTGGTGGAGGCGCTGCTGGTGACTGCTGGTGGTGGAGGCACTGCTGTGGTGACTGCTGGTGGTGGAGGCGCTGCTGGTGACTGCTGGTGGTGGAGGCGCTGTTGGTAACTTCTGGTGGTGGAGGCGCTGCTGGTGACTGCTGGTGGTGGAGCACTGCACTGCTGGTGGTGGAGGCGCTGTTGGTAACTTCTGGTGGTGGAGGCGCTGCTGGTGACTGCTGGTGGTGGAGGCGCTGTTGGTAACTTCTGGTGGTGGAGGCGCTGCTGGTGACTGCTGGTGACTCCTGGTGGTGGAGGTGCTGCTGGTGACTGCTGGTGGTGGAGGTGCTGTTGGTAGCTGCTGGTGGTGGAGGCGCTGCTGGTGACTGCTGGTGGTGGAGGCGCTGCTGGTGGTGGAGGCACTGCTGGTGATTCCTGGTGGTGGAGGCGCTGTTGGTAACTTCTGGTAGTGGAGGCGCTGCTGGTGACTGCTGGTGGTGGAGGCGCTGTTGGTAACTGCTGGTGGTGGAGGCGCTGCTGGTGACTGCTGGTGGTGGAGGCGATGCTGGTGACTGCTGACTGCTGGTGGTGGAGGCGCTGCTGGTGGCTGCTGGTGGTGGAGGCGCTGTTGGTAACTGCTGGGGGTGGAGGCGCTGTTGGTAACTGCTGGTGGTGGAGGCGCTGCTGGTGACTGCTGGTGGTGGAGGCGCTGCTGGTGACTGCTGGTGGTGGAGGCGCTGCTGGTGACTGCTGGTGGTGGAGGCGCTGCTGGTGACTGCTGGTGGTGGAGGCGCTGCTGGTGACTGCTGGTGGTGGAGGCGCTGCAGGTGCTGCTGGTGACTGCTGGTGGTGGAGACGCTGCTGGTGACTGCTGGTGGTGGAGGCGCTGCTGGTGACTGCAGGTGGTGGAGGCGCTGTTGGTGACTGCTGGTGATGGAGGCACTGCTGGTGGGGGGAGCTGCGGGTGGTGGAGGCGCTGCTGGTGACTGCTGGTGGTGGAGGCGCTGCTGGTGACTGCTGGTGGTGGAGGCGCTGTTGGTGACTGCTGGTGGTGGAGGCGCTGCTGGTGACTGCTGGTGGTGGAGGCGCTGCTGGTGACTGCTGGTGGTGGAGGCACTGCTGGTGACTGCTGGTGGTGGAGACGCTGCTGGTGACTGCTGGTGGTGGAGGCGCTGCTGGTGACTGCTGGTGGTGGAGGCGCTGTTGGTGACTGCTGGTGATGGAGGCACTGCTGGTGGGGGAGGCGTTGCTGGTGACTGCTGGTGGTGGAGGCGCTGCTGGTGACTGCTGGTGGTGGAGGCGCTGTTGGTGACTGCTGGTGGTGGAGGCACTGCTGGTGACTGCTGGTGGTGGAGGCGCTGTTGGTACCTGCTGATGGTGGAGGCACTGCTGGTGACTGCTGGTGGTGGAGGCGCTGCTGGTGACTCCTGGTGGTGGAGGCGCTGCTGGTGACTGCTGGTGGTGGAGGCGCTGTTGGTAACTGCTGTTCGTGGAGGCGCTGCTAGTAACTGCTGGTGGAGGAGGCGCTGCTGGTGACTGCTGGTGGTGACTGCTGGTGGTGGAGGCGCTGCTGGTGACTGCTGGTGGTGGAGGCGCTGCTTGTGACTGCTGGTGGTGGAGGCGCTGCTGGTGACTGCTGGTGGTGGAGGCGCTGTTGGTGACTGCTGGTGGTGGAGGCACTGCTGGTGACTGCTGGTGGTGCAGGCGCTGTTGGTAACTGCTGGTGGTGGAGGCGCTGTTAGTAACTGTTGGTGGTGGAGGCGCTGCTGGTGGTGGAGGCGCTGCTGGTGGTGGAGGCGCTGCTTGTGACTGCTGGTGGTGGAGGCGCTGTTGGTAACTGCTGGTGGTGGAGGCGCTGTTGGTAACTGCTGGTGGTGTAGGCGCTGCTGGTGACTGCTGGTGGTGGAGGCGCTGCTGGTGACTGCTGGTGGTGGGGACGCTGCTGGTGACTGCTGGTGGTGGAGGCGCTGCTGGTGACTGGTGGCGGTGGAGGCGCTGTTGGTAACTGCTGTTGGTGGAGGCGCTGCTAGTAACTGCTGGTGGAGGAGGCGCTGCTGGTGACTGCTGGTGGAGACTGCTAGTGTTGGTGGAGGTACTACTGGTGACTGCTAGTGGTGGAGGTACTACTGGTGACTGCTAGTGGTGGAGGTACTACTGGTGACTGCTAGTGGTGGAGGTACTACTGGTGACTGCTAGTGGTGGAGGTACTACTGGTGACTGCTAGTGGTGCAGGCGCTGTTGGCAACTGCTGGTGGTGGAGGCGCTGTTAGTAACTGTTGGTGGTGGAAGCGCTGTTGGTAACTTCTGGTGGTGGAGGCGCTGCTGGTGACTGCTGGTGGTGGAGGCGCTGTTGGTAACTTCTGGTGGTGGAGGCGCTGCTGGTGACTGCTGGTGGTGGAGGCACTTCTGGTGACTGCTGGTGGTGGAGGCGCTGTTGGTAACTTCTGGTGGTGGAGGCGCTGCTGGCGACTGCTGGTGGTGGAGGCACTGTTGGTAACTTCTGGTTGTGGAGGCGCTGCTGGTGACTGCTGGTGACTGCTGGTGGTGGAGGTGCTGCTGGTGACTGCTGGTGGTGGAGGTGCTGTTGGTAGCTGCTGGTGGTGGAGGCGCTGCTGGTGACTGCTGGTGGTGGAGGCGCTGCTGGTGGCTGCTGGTGGTGGAGGCACTGCTGGTGACTGCTGGTGGTGGAGGCGCTGTTGGTAACTTCTGGTGGTGGAGGCGCTGCTGGTGACTGCTGGTGGTGGAGGCGCTGTTGGTAACTTCTGGTGGTGGAGGCGCTGCTGGTGACTGCTGGTGGTGGAGGCGCTGTTGGTAACTTCTGGTGGTGGAGGCACTGCTGGTGACTGCTGGTGGTGGAGGCGCTGTTGGTAACTTCTGGTGGTGGAGGCGCTGCTGGTGACTGCTGGTGGTGGAGGCACTGCTGGTGGTGGAGGCGCTGCTGGTAACTTCTGGTGGTGGAGGCGCTGCTGGTGGCTGCTGGTGGTGGAGGCGCTGTTGGTAACTCCTGGTGGTGGAGGCGATGCTGGTGACTGCTGGTGGTGGAGGCGATGCTGGTGACTGCTGGTGGTGGAGGCGCTGTTGGTAACTTCTGGTGGTGGAGGCGCTGCTGGTGACTGCTGGTGGTGGAGGCGCTGTTGGTAACTTCTGGTGGTGGAGGCACTGCTGGTGACTGCTGGTGGTGGAGGCGCTGTTGGTAACTTCTGGTGGTGGAGGCGCTGCTGGTGACTGCTGGTGGTGGAGGCGCTGTTGGTAACTTCTGGTGGTGGAGGCGCTGCTGGTGACTGCTGGTGGTGGAGGCGCTGTTGGTAACTTCTGGTGGTGGAGGCACTGCTGGTGACTGCTGGTGGTGGAGGCGCTGCTGGTGGCTGCTGGTGGTGGAGGCACTGCTGGTGACTGCTGGTGGTGGAGGCGCTGTTGGTAACTTCTGGTGGTGGAGGCGCTGCTGGTGACTGCTGGTGGTGGAGGCGCTGTTTGTAACTTCTGGTGGTGGAGGCGCTGCTGGTGACTGCTGGTGGTGGAGGCGCTGTTGGTAACTTCTGGTGGTGGAGGCGCTGCTGGTGGTGGAGGCGCTGTTGGTAACTTATGGTGGTGGAGGCACTGCTGGTGGCTGCTGGTGGTGGAGGCGCTGCTGGTGACTGCTGGTGGTGGAGGTGCTGTTGTTGACTACTGGTGGTGGAGGCGCTGCTGGTGACTGCTGGTGGTGGAGGCGCTGCTGGTGACTGCTGGTGGTGGAGGCGCTGCTGGTGACTGCTGGTGGAGTCGCTCCTGGTGACTGCTGGTGCTGGAGGCGCTGCTGGTGACTGCAGGTGGTGGAGGCGCTGCTGGTGACGGCTGGTGGGGGAGGCACTGCTGGTGACTGCTGGTGGTGGAGGCGCTGCTGGTGACTGCTGGTGGTGGAGGCGCTGTTGGTAACTGCTGGTGGTGGAAGCGCTGCTGGTGACTGCTGGTGGTGGAGGCGCTGTTGGTAACTGCTGGTGGTGTAGGCGCTGCTGGTGACTGCTGGTGGTGGAGGCGCTGCTGGTGACTGCTGGTGGTGGGGACGCTGCTGGTGACTGCTGGTGGTGGAGGCGCTGCTGGTGGTGGAGGCGCTTCTGGTGACTGCTGGTGGTGGAGGCGCTGTTGGTAACTGCTGTTGGTGGAGGCGCTGCTAGTAACTGCTGGTGGAGGAGGCGCTGCTGGTGACTGCTGGTGGTGGAGGCGCTGCTGGTGACTGCTGGTGGTGGAGGCGCTGCTTGTGACTGCTGGTGGTGGAGGCGCTGCTGGTGACTGCTGGTGGTGGAGGCGCTGTTGGTGACTGCTGGTGGTGGAGGCACTGCTGGTGACTGCTGGTGGTGCAAGCGCTGCTGGTAACTGCTGGTGGTGGAGGCGCTGTTAGTAACTGTTGGTGGTGGAGGCGCTGCTGGTGGTGGAGGCGCTGCTTGTGACTGCTGGTGGTGGAGGCGCTGTTGGTAACTGCTGGTGGTGGAGGCGCTGCTGGTGACTGCTGGTGGTGGAGGCGCTGTTGGTGACTGCTGGTGACTGCTGGTAGTGGATGCGCTGTTGGTAACTGCTGGTGGTGGAGGAGCTGCTGGTAACTGCTGGTGGTGGAGGCGCTGCTGGTGACTGCTGGTGGTGGAGGCGCTGCTGGTGACTGCTGGTGTTGGAGGCGCTGCTGGTGACTGCTGGTGGTGGAGGCGCTGTTGGTGACTGCTGGTCGTGGAGGCGCTGCTGGTGACTGCTGGTGGTGGAGGCGCTGTTGGTGACTGCTGGTGGTGGAGGCACTGCTGGTGACTGCTGGTGGTGGAGGCACTGTTGGTAACTACTGGTGGTGGAAGCGCTGCTAGTAACTGCTGGTGGTGGAGGCCCTGCTGGTGACTGCTGGTGGTGGAGGCGCTGCTGGTGACTGCTGGTGGTGGAGGCGCTGCTGGTGACTGCTGGTGGTGGAGGCGCTGCTGGTGACTGCTGGTGGTGGAGACGCTGTTGGTAACTGCTGGTGGTGGAGGCGCTGCTGGTGACTGCTGGTGGTGGAGGCGCATTTGGTGACTGCTGGTGGTGGAGGCACTGCTGGTGACTGCTGGTGGTGGAGGCACTGCTGGTAACTGCTGGTGGTGGAGGCGCTGCTAGTAACTGCTGGTGGTGGAGGCCCTGCTGGTGACTGCTGGTGGTGGAAGCGCTGCTGGTGACTGCTGGTGGTGGAGGCACTGCTGGTGACTGCTGGTGGTGGAGGCGCTGTTGGTAACTGCTGGTGGTGGAGGCGCTGTTGGTAACTGCTGGTGGTGGAGGCGCTGCTGGTGACTGCTGGTGGTGGAGGCGCTGTTGGTGACTGCTGGTGGTGGAGGCACTGCTGGTGACTGCTGGTGGTGGAGGCGCTGTTGGTAACTGCTGGTGGTGGAGGAGCTGCTGGTGACTGCTGGTGGTGGAGGCGCTGCTGGTGACTGCTGGTGGTGGAGGCGCTGCTGGTGACTGCTGGTGGTGGAGGTGCTGCTGGTGACTGCTCGTGGTGGAGGCGCTGCTGGTGACTGCTGGTGGTGGGGGCGCTGCTGGTGACTGCTGGTGGTGGAGGTGCTGCTGGTGACTGCTGGTGGTGGATGCGCTGCTGGTGACTGCAGGTGGTGGAGGCGCTGCTGGTGACTGCAGGTGGTGGAGGCGCTGCTGGTGACTGCTGGTGGTGGAGGCACTGCTGGTGACTGTTGGTGGTAACTCTGGTGGTGGAGGCGCTGCTAGTAACTGCTGGTGGTGGAGGCCCTGCTGGTGACTGCTGGTGGTGACTGCTGGTGGTGGAGGCGCTGCTGGTGACTGCTGGTGGTGGAGGCGCTGCTGGTGACTGCTGGTGGTGGAGGCGCTGCTGGTGACTGCTGGTGGTGGAGGCGCTGCTGGTGACTGTTGGTGGTGACTGCTGGTGGTGGAGGCGCTGCTGGTTACTGCTAGTGGTGACTGCTGGTGGTGGAGGCGCTGCTGGTGACTGCTGGTGGTGGAGGCGCTGCTGGTGACTGCTGGTGGTGGAAGCGTTGCTGGTGACTGCTGGTGGTGGAGGCGCTGCTGATGACTGCAGGTGGTGGAGGCGCTGCTGGTGACTGCTGGTGGGGGAGGCGCTGCTGGTGACTGCTGGTGGGGGAGGCGCTGCTGGTGGGGGAGGTGCTGCTGGTGACTGCTGGTGGTGGAGGCGCTGCTGGTGACTGCAGGTGGTGGAGGCGCTGCTGGTGACTGCTGGTGGGGGAGGCGCTGCTGGTGGTGGAGGCGCTGTTGGTAACTGCTGGTGGTGGAGGCGCTGCTGGTGACTGCTGGTGGTGGAGGCGCTGTTGGTGACTGCTGGTGGTGGAGGCACTGCTGGTGACTGCTGGTGGTGGAGGCGCTGCTGGTGACTGCTGGTGGTGGAGGCGCTGCTGGTGACTGCTGGTGGTGGAGGCGCTGCTTGTGACTGCTGGTGGTGGAGGCGCTGCTGGTGACTGCTGGTGGTGGAGGCACTGCTGGTGACTGCTGGTGGGGGAGGCGCTGCTGGTGACTGCTGGTGGTGGAGGCGCTGTTGGTGACTGCTGGTGGTGGAGGCACTGCTGGTGACTGCTGGTGGTGGAGGCGCTGTTGGTAACTGCTGATGGTGGAGGCACTGCTGGTGACTGCTGGTGGTGGAGGCGCTGCTGGTGACTGCTGGTGGTGGAGGCGCTGCTGGTGACTGTAGGTGGTGGAGGCGCTTCTGGTGACTGCTGGTGGGGGAGGCGCTGCTGGTGACTGCTGGTGGTGGAGGCGCTGCTGGTTACTGCTGGTGGTGGAGGCGCTGCTGGTGACTGCTGGTGTTGAAGGCGCTGTTGGTAACTGCTGGTGGTGGAGGCGCTGCTTGTGACTGCTGGTGGTGGAGGCGCTGCTGGTGACTGTAGGTGGTGGAGGTGCTGCTGGTGACTGCTGGTGGGGGAGGCGCTGCTGATGACTGCTGGTGGGGGAGGCGCTGCTGGTGACTGCTGGTGGTGGAGGCGCTGCTGGTGACTGCTGGTGGTGGAGGTGCTGCTGGTGACTGCTGGTGGTGGAAGCGCTGCTGGTGACTGCTGGTGGTGGAGGCGCTGCTGGTTACTGCTGGTGGTGGAGGCGCTGCTGGTGACTGCTGGTGGTGAAGGCGCTGTTGGTAACTGCTGGTGGTGGAGGCGCTGCTGGTGACTGCTGGTGGTGGAGGCGCTGCTGGTGACTGCTGGTGGTGGAGGCGCTGCTGGTGACTGTAGGTGGTGGAGGTGCTGCTGGTGACTGCTGGTGGGGGAGGCGCTGCTGGTGACTGCTGGTGGTGGAGGCGCTACTGGTGACTGCTGGTGGTGGAGGCGCTGCTGGTGACTGCTGGTGGTGAAGGCGCTGTTGGTAACTGCTGGTGGTGGAGGCGCTGCTGGTGACTGCTGGTGGTGGAGACGCTGTTAGTAACTGCTGGTAGTGGAGGCGCTTCTGGTGACTGCTGGTGGTGGAGGCGCTGTTGGTAACTGCTGGTGGTGGAGGCGCTGTTGGTAACTGCTGGTAGTGGAGGTACTGCTGGTGACTGCTGGTGGTAGAGGCGCTGTTGGCAACTGCTGGTGGTGGAGGCACTGCTGGTGACTGTTGGTGGTGGAGGCGCTGCTGGTGACTGCAGGTGGTGGAGGCGCTGCTGGTGACTGCTGGTGGTGGAGGCACTGTTGGTGACTGCTGGTGGTGGAGGCACTGCTGGTGACTGTTGGTGGTAACTCTGGTGGTGGAGGCGCTGCTAGTAACTGCTGGTGGTGGAGGCCCTGCTGGTGACTGCTGGTGGTGACTGCTGGTGGTGGAGGCGCTGCTGGTGACTGCTGGTGGTGGAGGCGCTGCTGGTGACTGCTGGTGGTGGAGGCGCTGCTGGTGACTGTTGGTGGTGACTGCTGGTGGTGGAGGCGCTGCTGGTTACTGCTAGTGGTGACTGCTGGTGGTGGAGGCGCTGCTGGTGACTGCTGGTGGTGGAGGCGCTGCTGGTGACTGCTGGTGGTGGAAGCGTTGCTGGTGACTGCTGGTGGTGGAGGCGCTGCTGATGACTGCAGGTGGTGGAGGCGCTGCTGGTGACTGCTGGTGGGGGAGGCGCTGCTGGTGACTGCTGGTGGGGGAGGCGCTGCTGGTGGTGGACGTGCTGCTGGTGACTGCTGGTGGTGGAGGCGCTGCTGGTGACTGCAGGTGGTGGAGGCGCTGCTGGTGACTGCTGGTGGGGGAGGCGCTGCTGGTGGTGGAGGCGCTGCTGGTGGTGGAGGCGCTGTTGGTAACTGCTGGTGGTGGAGGCGCTGCTGGTGACTGCTGGTGGTGGAGGCGCTGTTGGTGACTGCTGGTGGTGGAGGCACTGCTGGTGACTGCTGGTGGTGGAGGCGCTGCTGGTGACTGCTGGTGGTGGAGGCGCTGCTTGTGACTGCTGGTGGTGGAGGCGCTGCTGGTGACTGCTGGTGGTGGAGGCACTGCTGGTGACTGCTGGTGGGGGAGGCGCTGCTGGTGACTGCTGGTGGTGGAGGCGCTGTTGGTGACTGCTGGTGGTGGAGGCACTGCTGGTGACTGCTGGTGGTGGAGGCGCTGTTGGTAACTGCTGATGGTGGAGGCACTGCTGGTGACTGCTGGTGGTGGAGGCGCTGCTGGTGACTGCTGGTGGTGGAGGCGCTGCTGGTGACTGTAGGTGGTGGAGGCGCTTCTGGTGACTGCTGGTGGGGGAGGCGCTGCTGGTGACTGCTGGTGGTGGAGGCGCTGCTGGTTACTGCTGGTGGTGGAGGCGCTGCTGGTGACTGCTGGTGTTGAAGGCGCTGTTGGTAACTGCTGGTGGTGGAGGCGCTGCTTGTGACTGCTGGTGGTGGAGGCGCTGCTGGTGACTGTAGGTGGTGGAGGTGCTGCTGGTGACTGCTGGTGGGGGAGGCGCTGCTGATGACTGCTGGTGGGGGAGGCGCTGCTGGTGACTGCTGGTGGTGGAGGCGCTGCTGGTGACTGCTGGTGGTGGAGGTGCTGCTGGTGACTGCTGGTGGTGGAGGCGCTGCTGGTGACTGCTGGTGGTGGAGGCGCTGCTGGTTACTGCTGGTGGTGGAGGCGCTGCTGGTGACTGCTGGTGGTGAAGGCGCTGTTGGTAACTGCTGGTGGTGGAGGCGCTGCTGGTGACTGCTGGTGGTGGAGGCGCTGCTGGTGACTGCTGGTGGTGGAGGCGCTGCTGGTGACTGTAGGTGGTGGAGGTGCTGCTGGTGACTGCTGGTGGGGGAGGCGCTGCTGGTGACTGCTGGTGGTGGAGGCGCTGCTGGTGACTGCTGGTGGTGGAGGCGCTGCTGGTGACTGCTGGTGGTGAAGGCGCTGTTGGTAACTGCTGGTGGTGGAGGCGCTGCTGGTGACTGCTGGTGGTGGAGGCGCTGTTGGTAACTGCTGGTGGTGGAGGCGCTGTTGGTAACTGCTGGTAGTTGAGGTACTGCTGGTGACTGCTGGTGGTAGAGGCGCTGTTGGCAACTGCTGGTGGTGGAGGCACTGCTGGTGACTGTTGGTGGTGGAGGCGCTGCTGGTGACTTCTGGTGGTGGAGACGCTGCTGGTGGCTTCTGGTGGTGGAGGCGCTGTTGGTAACTGCTGGTGGTGGAGGCGCTGTTGGTAACTGTTGGTAGTTGAGGCACTGCTGTTGACTGCTGGTGGTAGAGGCGCTGTTGGTAACTGCTGCTGGTGGAGGCGCTGT
Source organism: Cherax quadricarinatus (assembly GCF_038502225.1). NCBI lineage: Eukaryota > Metazoa > Arthropoda > Malacostraca > Decapoda > Parastacidae > Cherax > Cherax quadricarinatus. Next base: position 19,874 of record NW_027198262.1, read on the forward strand.
TGGTAACTGCTGGTGGTGTAAGAAAGGTATAAAATACCGACAATATTGTCGGTATTTTATACCTTTCTTACACAACTTGTCAGACACTGCAACATCATGGAATCTTGGTTCAGAGGACATCTACAAGACCTTCTTCACGGCTGCTGCAACTAACCCATCTCTTTGGGAAGGACCTACTTCCACTGGGGAATCCCGCCTACCAGTGACTGCCCTCGTCTGCTGCCCGTCCCTTCCTCTGACGCCTATATAAACGTCAGTCTTCTTGCCTTTGCTCCAGATTCTCCTCCACCACGATGCTGTGAACACTAACTCCAAGGCCGAGGGACTGATTACCTCATCTTTTGTATATAGTTCTACTGTCTTCCTATTATGTCCTAGAATCTGTATTGATAAAGCCACTGGATCGCGAAAAGTCTACAATAAAGATATCCAGATGTTGCACATGTGTCTTAACTTTCAAACTGCTGGTGGTAGAGGCGCTGCTGGTGACTGCTGGTGGTGGAGGTACTGCTGGTAGTGGAGGCGCTGCTGGTGACTGCTGGTGGTGGAGGCCCTGCTGGTGGAGGAGGCCCTGCTGGTGGTGGAGGCCCTGCTGATAACTGCAGCCTACTACACGAGGCTGGATCATTCTCTATGTATACACACATTATGTACGTACATGCATATGTAAGATATTTAGTGTAATAAACGCTTGTTGTGAAATCTGTACTGACTGCCAACATATCTTCTACTTAATCCTCCCAGCTTCTCTGGTATAAAATACTGACAAAATGTGAAATAAGAAACATGCGTAATATCAGGATATTTTATCTAGGAAACGTTTCGCCTGAAGTAGCCATTCGTGGCGAAACGTGTCCCCATAAAATGGATCCAGGAAAATAAGTCACAAGAAAAAAAGTCACATAAAATTAGTCACAACCTAATCTAAATAAAATGTGACTTGTTTTCCCCTAGCCAAAATTATGACGTTTTTCCAGACATCCAATAAAATATTCTAATATGCCGCATGTCTCAGTGGGGAGGGAGAGAAGCACTGAGGTGGGGAGAGTGGGTTTAGTGTGGGGAGAGAGTATATCTGGAGAGGGTTACGGGGATCAACGCCCCCGTGGCCAGGTCACAGACCGGGCCGCTGATGGGAATAAAATTAGTAGTTTAGCGTCTCTTCATCCTATGCCATAAGACTTGTGTTACGTCACAGCTACTGGATTGAGTTTCTGCCAGATCTAAAGTGCCTCCTGTATGCAGAAGGGCTAATGTATATCTACACCTTTTAAGAGGCACGTAAGTTCCTCCATCTTTTAATAATATGTTCATCCCTCCACTATAATCTACCTTGTCCACAATCACTATCGCATTTGCTCTGTCTGCTTCGTAAGGTGAAGTCTAGGATCTTTCCATAATCAATTGTATAATTCAGCAAATCTTTGAGGACAACTGTGTTGCAGAAGTCTGAGCTGTGCTCAAACCTCTACAACACAATTGTCCTCAAAGATTTGCTAAGTTACACCAATCAAGGAAAGATCCCAGACTTCACCCTACGAAGCAGACAAAGCAAATGCGACAGCAACCATGGGCAAGGCAGATTATAGTGGGAAAATGAACATGTTATGAGAAGACGGGGGAACTTACGTGGCTCTTAAAAGGTCTGTGGTATTTCACCGAGATCTGATCTTTCTCCCAAGCATAATGAGTGCTGGTACTAGTCGTTTTTGCATTTCTATATAAATAAAGAGTGCAATGATAAAGGTACCCCACCACACACACTTTTCATTTACTCTTACATCAAGTACACAAAAACAATATAATTTTTTCAAGTGATTCTTTTAAAATTTCCACAGAATAGACCTGAGGTACACAATCTACCCTTCACAGGATGGACACTCAGAGGGATGCTGGCCTTCTCTACGAAATCTTTAAAGGAACATTATGTTTCATCAGGTGCGGGAGAAGACCGCCAGTCACTGCGTGTGTATCAAACACAAACAAGCAAACACACCCGGAAACAAAACAGACCAACTTTGTGAAGCTCGTGACATGAAAAGCAACTGCAGTCAATCTGGGAAAACATTGTACGAGACTTTTAGTACTCCAGACAATATGAAAATTATACACAGGGTTTAGAGCGGTAGTTCCCAACGTATGGACACCCGAGATGAAGGTGCCGCTGAGTTATCCCAAGGGATCAGATAAGCTTGGTATCAAAAATAACATTAGCTGATAAATATCTTGAAAATGGTATGAAACATCGACAGGTGCAAGAGTTTGGCATGTTTATTGTTGCACACAGCAGGTTTCTTCGGTCAAATAGAGAGACAGCAGGTATAATATAGCAAAATGAAGATGATGTAATCATAACTGATGATGATGCAATCAACTGAGTGGTCAGTCCCGAGGTTGTTGGACTGATCATCTAAATTTTATTACTAAATCTGCTGCCTCTGCATTTGAAGCGTACTACATAGGCGAAACGTTTCAGCTCCAGACCAGAGTCGAACTCTTCTCCAGGCTGAGAGACTGACTACCTTAAAGACCTTTTCTCCAAGGTTGATGGACTGATTACATCATGTTACTCCCTTTGTATTTGACTATAGCAGCCTACTATGTAGGCGAAACGTCTCATCAATAAAGATACTCAACTGTCTTAATCTTCATACCCTAATGTTGCACATGTGTCTCATTCATCATTAGCTGTTAACTACCGATACTTTGACACACTCCTACTCGTTATCCATCAATATTATCTCTGCAAAACCTGTGCGGATCTGTGATTTATTTTTGAACTTACAAAAAAAGGAGTGGGAGGGAAATGGTATAAAATACCGACTTGATGGAAACAAGATACACAAATGCAGTGTACTGAAATAAATAATTGACAACGTTTCTCCCACTCAGTGGGGCTTTCAAAAAAAAAGGAAGGGGGGGGGATTCTCGTACTCGTAAAAGCTGGGGACTGACAAGCGGAATAGCACTCAGAGATTAATTTGTTAGGTAAAAAAAAACACAAGTGCAACTAATACGACATTTTATTGTGGCAATGTTGCCACAAAATGTCGCATTAGTGCCACTTGTGTCCTTTTAACTAACTTATTGTAGGTAATTCGACCAACAATATTCATTAGTGTTATCTTTGCGAGTTATTATGAAAGTGGAAAAGGAACTTCCAATTAAGTGATCCCTGGCGTAATTATGGCTGCGCTTGATAGACTTTAAGGGAAGAAGAGAGGCGCGAGAGTTTTATGCTGGTAAGTGATTCTTGATCCAAGAAAGTGAAATTCCCCAACCATTCTTTGAAATAAACTTGATTGCCTCCCATTCCAAAGGCTCTGCATCTTGTAATAATGTTGGTAGAATTACCAATTCCGGAGAGCGAAACGCTACCACAATAAAAATGTCGCATTTGTTGCACGTGTCTCCTCCTGCTCTGTATCGACTCTAGCTTTTTTCTGTAAAATACTGTTACTACTACAACTAATAGATATGATCACAATAAATATTAAATAATATACTTTTTACGGCACTTACTGCCTATTTGTACTTTTAATAATATCAGCCCCGTCTGATCAGGTTTTTACACTAAGGGAGGAATAGCCTCAACTCCTTGGATAAAACGTCCTTCACCGACGTTTCCCTGGAAAGAAGTAAAAACACGTTCATCTTAATCACTGGAACTTAATAGTGGTATATTGCCCCATCACTCCAAGCTCCAATAACGACATTTTTTTCTAATATCAACCATCAGAGTGGTCCACCGTTTAGTTTTTAACGTTAATGTGAAGGTTAAATCAACGACTGAGTGGCGCAGTCTGGATTTCAATATGAAGACGAAGATGGAGCTTAAGCCATGATATAAATCTGGGGGAATTTTAGTCAGGATTTCAAGTTGGGGAGAAGTTAAGCCAGGATTTCAGAATTTTCATCAACCTAAGATGGTAAAACAAATGTTTTTAACGTGATTTTCGGTATGTGACATTTACCTTATCTTGGTCACTGGTAGATATAATACAGTGAAAGTTAGCCATTAACTAACAAAACTACAGTATCTACATCTATGGAGAAAGGGTTTAGCCACACCCACGTGGTAATCATAACCATAATTCTTAACTGCTGCTCCAGCAGCAGGTATCATATGACAGACCCGCGTCATGAAACATTTTGTCCCGTTTCCTGACAAATCTTATCTAACCTGACCCCCGTGGCTCCACCACTGAGTGACTTCTCAAAAGAGACCTGCTGTGACTGAGGCACAGAAATGCTCTTTACAAGAATCTCCTGGTTACAGCATCACTTAGAATACTGTGGTGCAGTGGTAATCTTAGAACCACCACACCATGGGATCCAGACTCGATCAATACGTTGAACTGTTATGAATTTTCGGTCTAATGCAGAATTAACATACAGATGTCGTGCCGATTAAGCCGAATCGCCGAGTTTAGCCTATTCGGCAAGGGTGTTCGTTATTGAAGTAGCAGAATGAAAATCTGTTTCTGCCATATATCAGCGGAAATCAATCTAAACATAACGAAATATATATAATAAATTGTGCGTATTTTTTAGTTAAATTCTGCTCTGAGTAGCAGAGGTCAGTTTAAATTTATTTAATTAATATTGCTGCAAATCAGTGATATATACAAGTGATTTTGCATATTGTGATAACACACACACACACACACACACACACACACACACACACACACACACACACACACACACACACACACACACACACACACACACAAATATATATATATATATATATATATATATATATATATATATATATATAAAGTGTGTGTACTTACCTAATTGTGGTTGCAGGGGTCGAGTCATAGCTCCTGGCCCCGCCTCTTCACTGATTGCTACTAGGTCCTCTCTCTCCCTGCTCCATGAGCTTTATCATACCTCGCCTTAAAACTATGTATGGTTCCCGCCTCCACTACTTCTTTCTAGACTATTCCACGACTTGACTACTCTATGACTGAAGAAATACTTCCTAACATCCCTTTGATTCATCTGAGTCTTCAACTTCCAATTGTGACCTCTTGTGTATGTGTCCCATCTCTGGAACATCCTGTCTTTGTCCACCGTGTCTATTCTGCGCAGTATTTTATATGTCGTTATCATGTCTCCCCTGACCCTCCTGGCCTCCAGTGTCGTCAGGCCGATTTCCCTCAACCTTTCTTCGTACGACAATCCCCGTAGCTCTGGGACTAGTCTTGTTGCAAACCTTTGCACTTTCTCTAATTTCTTGACGTGCTTGACTAGGTGTGGATTCCAAACTGGTGCTGCATACTCCAGTATGGGCCTGACGTAAATGGTATACAGTGTCTTGAACGACTCCTTATTGAGGTATCGGAACGCTATCCGTAGGTTTGCCAGGCGCCCGTATGCTGCAGCAGTTATCTGATTTATGTGCGCCTCAGGAGATATGCTCGGTGTTATACTCACCCCCAGATCTTTTTCCTTGAGTGAGGTTTGCAGTCTTTGGCCATCTAAACTATATTGTGTCTGCGGTCTTCTTTGCCCTTCCCCAATCTTCATGACTTTGCATTTGGCAGGGTTAAACTCAAGGAGCCAGTTTCTGGACCAGGCTTGTAGCCTGTCCAGGTCTCTTTGTAGTCCTGCCTGATCCTCATCCGATTTGATTCTTCTCATTAACTTCACATCATCTGCAAACAAGGACACTTCTGAGTCTATCCCTTCCGTTATGTCGTTCACATATACCAAGAACAGCACAGGTCCTAGGACTGACCCCTGTGGAACCCCGCTTGTCACAAGCGCCCACTCTGACACCTCGTCACGTACCATGACTCGTTGTTGCCTCCCTGTCAGGTATTCTCTGATCCATTGCAGTGCCTTTCCTGTTATGTGTGCCTGATCTTCTAGCTTTTTCAGTAACCTCTTGTGAGGAACTGTGTCGAAGGCCTTTTTGCAGTCCAAAAAAATGCAGTCGATCCACCCCTCTCTCTCTTGTCTTACTTCTGTCACCTTGTCATAAAACTCTAGTAGGTTTGTGACACAGGATTTTCCTTCCCTGAAACCATGCTGGTTGTCAATTATACACTTGTTTCTTTCCAGGTGCTCCACCACTCTCCTCCTGATGATCTTCTCCATGACCTTGCATACTATACACGTTAGTGATACAGGTCTGTAGTTTAATGCATCATGTCTATCTCCCTTTTTAAAAATTGGGACTACATTTGCCATCTTCCATACCTCAGGGAGTTGCCCAGTTTCAAATGATGTGTTGAAGATCTTTGTTAATGGCTCACACAATATCTCTGCTCCCTCTTTAAGGACCCACGGAGAGATGTTGTCTGGTCCCACCGCCTTTGAGGTGTCAAGTTCGCATAGCAGCTTCTTCACTTCCTCCTTGGTTATATGTACCTCATCCAGCACTTGCTGGTGTACCCCCCTGTTCTGATTTCCTGGAGTCCTACTGGTTTCCACTGTAAATACTTCTTTAAATCTCGTGTTGAGCTCCTGACATACCTCTCGGTCGTTTCTTGTGAATTCCCCATCACCCTTCCTCAGTCTGATTACCTGGTCCTTGACTGTTGTTTTCCTCCTGATGTGGCTGTACAACAGCTTCGGGTCAGTCTTGACTTTCGATGCTATGTCATTTTCATATTGTCGCTGAGCCTCCCTTCTTATCTGTGCATATTCATTTCTGGCTCTTCGGCTAATCTCTTTATTTTCCTGAGTTCTCTGTCTTCTGTACCTTTTCCATTCTCTAGTACACCTAGTTTTTGCCTCCCTACACCTTTGGGTGAACCAAGGACTCGTTCTGTTCTTCCCATTATTTCTGTTTCCCTTGGGAACAAACCTCTCCTCTGCCTCCTTGCATTTTGTTGCCACATAGTCCATCATTTCTTGTACTGGTTTTCCTGTCAGTTCCCTCTCCCACTGAATGTTTTGAAGGAAGTTCCTCATGCCTGAGTAGTTCCCCCTTTTGTAGTTTGGTTTTTCCCACCCTATTCCTGCTACTCTCTCCACTTGGAGCTCAACTATGTAGTCGAAGCACAGAACCACATGATCACTAGCTCCCAGGGGCCTTTCATACAAGATATCCTCGATGTCTGAACTACTCAAGGTGAATACAAGGTCCAGTCTTGCTGGTTCATCTTCTCCTCTCTCTCTGGTAGTGTCTCTAACATGTTGATGCATGAGGTTTTCCAGTACTACATCCATCATCTTGGCTCTCCATGTTTCGGAACCCCCATGGGGCTCCAGGTTTTCCCAGTCAATCTCCTTGTGATTGAAATCACCCATAACTAGTAACTTTGCTCCCCCCACATGTGCTCTCCTGGCCACCTCGGCTAGTGTGTCGACCATGGCTCTGTTGCTCTCATCGTATTCTTCTCTTGGTCTCCTGCAGTTCTGTGGTGGGTTGTACATTACTGCAATTATCACCTTATGTCCCTCAGACTGGATTGTTCCTACTAAGTAGTCCCTTTCACCCGTGCCATCCATTCCTTCCATTTTCTCAAAACCCCACTGGCTTTTAATGAGCAGTGCAACTCCTCCTCCCCCTCTCCTCCCTCTGTCTTTCCTGAGGATTTGATATCCGGGTGGAAAGATTGAATCTGTTATTATTCTGGTGAGTTTTGTTTCTGTGAGTGCTATTATGTCTGGGGATGTCTCCTTGATTCTTTCTTGCCACTCCTCATACTTATTTGTTATTCCATCTGCATTTGTATACCATACCTTCAACTTCTTTTCTAAGACTGTGGTCTGGGAGGTGTATTGGGGTTGGGGAAGTGGGAGACCTGATAAGGAACTATGGGTGGTTGCTGTGGGGGTGGAGTTTGTAATGTAGTGGGTGGGGGCATTGGATATGACATGGGTGTTTTGGTTTAGAGTGTTTGGCTGCACTGGGGTTGACCTGGTTGGGAGGCTTCTATAGGAAGCTGTGAGGGAGGTTGTATTTGATCTTCTTCCTGTGTCTGGGATCTCCTGTCTGTCTTCTCCATCCCCTCTCTTTCCTCCTTTCGCCTTTGTATCATCTCTCTCAGTTTCCGCCTTTCGTCTTGTGTTCTGTCGCGGTCGAGATACACCTTCCTGTATTCCGGCATGTCCCTTAATCGTGCTTTCTCCCACAGTATCCTGTTCCGAGTCGATTCTGCCTTGAAGGTCACTTTCACTGGCCGGGTTCTTTTTTTTACAAACCCCCCTATTCTCCGAAAATTTTCCAGCTGGGTCATGTCGTCTTCTCCGATTACTTTCATGATGCTTTCAATTGCTTTTTTTTCACCTTGTTTTCTTGCTTCATATGTTTCCCCTTCAACTTCCTGTAGCCCATACACAAAGACTGACCTCACCCTTTCATTCTCCCACTGCATATCCCTGTGTATCCCCTCATTCAATTTGATTTCCTCCATTGCAGCTTTCCTTTCTTCAGTTTCACTAGCTACTGTACATGGGCTCAGTGGCCTGTCATTTTCCCTTCTCGGCTTTCCCTGGGCTCTGTTGTGGTCTTTTAGGGCCTCCACATATAGCTTAGCTCTTTCATTTACTACAGTCTCCACTGATAGAGCTTCTACATGCAGTTTTGCTCCTTCTGTCCCTACAGTCCCCTTATTTGTGGCTGAGGTAGCGGTCTCTGTTGTCAATCCCAAAATGTTCTTTAGTTCTTTAGGCTGTTTCAGATTTTCCAGTTCCTCTTCTAAGCTCTGTATCCTGGCCTCTGCTGCTTTGACTTTCACCTCCCACTTCCTGCTTTCCATGTCTATCCTCTCTTCCATTCTCATGCTAAGTTCTTCTAGTTTCTTTTCCCATTCTTGTTCCCTTTTTGTGAGCTCTGCTGCCCAATCTTCCTTTGCAGTTCCCTCCTCCTGTCCCTTGGGTTTTCTTGTTGCTCTCTGGCAACCCATTTTTTTTTATCCTGATTGCCTCAGAGTGGGAAACCTATGTAATTCTGTATGTTAGGTTAGTATTGAATATGTCAGAGTGTGGGGGGGAGGTAGAGGAGGAACTGTGGCTATATGGGAGAGTAGTGGGGAGGGGGAGTGGGAAGGAGAGTGAAGCAAGTGGGTGAGTGGTAGAGGGAGAGGTGGGGAGGGGGAGGGTGAAAGAGGGAAGGGAGGGATCAGGTGAAGGAGTGAGATGTCGGTGGGGGAGGGGGGGGAGTGTATGTGTGAGTCTGGCAATATGTGTGTGTGTGTGTGTGTGTGTGTGTGTGTGTGTGTGTATGTGTGTGTATTGTGTGTGTGTGTGTGTGTGTGTGTGTTGCGTGTGTGTGTGTGGGGGGGGTGTGGGGGGGTGTAGGTGTGTGGGTGGGTGTGTGGGTGGGTGTGTGGGTGTGTGTGTGGGTGGGTGTGTGTGGGTGTGGGTGTGTGTGGGTGTGTGTGGGTGTGGGTGTGGGGGGTGTGTGGGTGGGTGGGTGTGTGGGTGTGTGTGGGTGTGTGGGTGTGTGTGGGTGGGTGTGTGTGGGGGGGTGGGGGGGTGTGTGTGTGGGGGGTGTGGGTGTGTGGGTGTGTGGGTGTGTGTGGGTGTGTGTGGGTGTGTATGGATGTGTGTGTGTGTGTGTGGGTGTGTGTGGGTGTGTATGGATGTGTGGGTGTGTGTGGGTGTGTGGGTGTGTGGGTGTGTGTGGGTGTGTGTGGGTGTGCGTGCGCACACTAGGCTACGCTACTCTTTTGAAGATTATAAAAAAATTTTCACAATCAATTCCTTATTAATATGCACTAATATATACTATATAATATTAATTGCGTACACTTGTGTTTGTGTGTGTGTGTGTTTACTAGCTTGTCGTTCTTTGAAAAAGAGGGGGGGGGGTTACGTTAACACTATTTGTTATTGTTGTTGTTTCACCGGTACTCTCCCGGCCCAGATCTCCGCACACTACTCTACTTTACTTTTTGAAGATTATAGGATTATTTTTTCTCACTCAATTCCTTATTAATATATACTGTTTATTATAACAATAATTACGGGTGCACACGTGTGTTTGTATGTGCGTACTTGTTTACTAGCTTGTCCCTCAGAAAAACGGGGGGGGGGGGTGTTCACTAGGCTACACAACTCTTCTGGAGTTTACCTGGCGATATTTAGATAATTTACTAACCACTATCTATCTCCTGGTACTGAAATAGGGAGAGAGAGATGGTATAGCATACAACCAGCAGGGCGAGACACTGAGACTTTAGACACTAACCAAAATTAACCACAAATAGGCAAGTGATGTCGTCTGCACAACAATGGAGGTTCCTGCTGGTCGGCTGATATCAACTCCTTCAATTTGTAACTCCTTCAGGAACTTTATCATGCATTCAAGTTTTTATTTTCTTTTTCTTTTAAGACTTAGTATTCCCTCTTTTTTCTTTAGTACAGTATTATGGTCATAACAAGTCTGATGATGTTAGCTACCTTCACAACACCAACAGCTGGGGATTGACTAATTTTTTCTTACTTTCAGTATTTACTTAATCACTCTTTTATGACCTTATCACTACACTGCTGCTATAATCAACCAACATATGTATTTGTTAATATTTCAGATCACTCCGTTAACCCAATTAACTGTTTGGATATTTTGTGTCAACACTGCGGCCAGTAGCCTGATCAGCTTACTGCTACCCTCCCTCACTCAAATTTCATTCAAATTTACATTGTAAAATTCTTGATCCTATCACATTATTCGCACTCTTGAAAGCTATTACACTCTTGTAGGTATGTTCACTGATTCACTCACGTACGATGACCGCTAATAATATCTTAGGACAGCCACTAAAACGCTAAATCCTGGGAGCACTATTTAGCGATACTGCTTCACGTGTGTGTGTGTGTGTGTGTGTGTGTGTGTGTGTGTGTGTGTGTGTGTGTGTATCACAATATGCAATATATATATATATATATATATATATATATATATATATATATATATATATATATATATATATATATATATATATATATATATATATATATATGTATATATCACTGATTTGCAGTAATATTAAATAAATTTAAACTGACCTCTGCTACTCAGAGCAGAATTTAGCTAAAAAAATACGCACAATTTATTAAAATGTCTCGCCCGCCAGGAACGTTTCCAACCCATCAAAATACTAGATGGCGGTTGTAATTATAGGGGCGAGGGGTGGCCGTACAGGTCACCATAGCTACCGTCACCATGACAACAGATGTAGTACCCAATGTCTCTTACAGATGGCGTGTGTAATGCCTGAAATCTCAAAAGTCAACAATTGATAACCCCAGGAAACTCCATAAGATACTTTATTTTATCATTTTATCTGAAGGTGTTAAGTTAGGATATATAGAAGTGATAAACTTATTTATTTTTTTATACGATCTTTTAGTAAATCGGTGGAAAAAATAGATCATAAAAATTAAAGTTTCTATGCGTATTCATGTTTCAGGACAGCTGTTTGACAAAATAGATATGGTACACTTTCAAAGGATCGAGATTTCATCCAAAACCATTGGATCAAGAGCACTTCGCATGCCTCCATGTTCCAAGGTACCTTGAAATGTAATCGGGGAAGTCATACAGGTAAAACTTTCCATGAAATGGCCACGGTCGAACGACCAAAAACAGCCCGGCTTATGATAAGAGCATTGTAGTGTCGTTAAGACCGTCGAATGGATGACAGAGAACAATCTAACTTATTATGGGTCAGTAGGCCTGCTGCAGTGTTCCTCCTTCCTTATGTTCTTAATCCCAGCCTAAATAGAATAAATAAAAGAATGCTTATTATAGAAGAAAAGTCAATAAATTAATGAGTGGTCGCGGGCCACAAAAAATCAACCCGCGGGCCACCTATGACCCACGGGCCCGTAGTTGGACCACCTTGATCTAATCTAATTCCAACCAAAACAAAATAAATATAGAAAATGAACATGCCATCAAGACTGAGGCCAGATTTGACAATTACGGTAAATAAAAATAACCAAAAGGCATATATAACATTTATTATACAATAAATAATATAAGCATGGTAAATCAGAAAACAAATGAGAATCCTCCCATGAGTTAACTGGCCTAGCATGTATTAGCTACGTCTTCAGACGTAGTATGGATAAACAGACTCTGCATGGGTCGGTAGACATAGTTTAGTAGATTAGACACATGTGCAACTCTTGGGTATCTTTATTGAGGAAACGTTTCGCCACACAGTGGCTTCATCAGTCCATACAAAGGAGAATCTTGAAGAACAGGAGGAGAATGAGGTAATCAGTCCCTCAACTTTGAGTCGATGTGGTCAGTCCATCAATCTTGAATAGAATTCAAGATTGATGGACTGACCACATCGACTCAAGGTTGAGGGACTGATTACCTCATTCTCCTCCTGTTCTTCAAGATTCTCCTTTGTATGGACTGATGAAGCCACTGTGTGGCGAAACGTTTCCTCAATAAAGATTCCCAAGAGTTGCACATGTGTCTAATTTATCAACATGTCGGTTCTCTGAACCATTCATCTACAAATAGTTTAGTAGGTTTAGCAGTGTAGACCTACTGCAGTATTCCTCCGGGAAGTCGTCCAGCAACTGGTGTGCTTGCTCCACCGTCATTCTAAGCGTCAGGCTACCAATGTCCTCCATCAAGGAAGGCTCGTGAATCAAGTCTTTCAAGATTAAAATCCATGGAGGTTCAGCGCCGAAGAAAAACCCAACTGGAACATCAATGTAGGTTGACTCCGGGACCTGTGTGGATGTTTCTTGGGTTGACTTCGGCAGTTGTGTGACATCGTATGGGTAAGACCAACACACAGTCAACATCCACAAGTACAGTACAGCCTTCATTATGAATAAACACTGCTCTGAAAGGAAATGTGTTGAATAAGCCGCCTTCTAGTGTACATGAAGGTTCGCTGTATGTATAATGTTCGCCAGGACCAGGGTCCTGGCACGGGTCTTAATCTTGAGATGACCCGTCTCTGGCTCCTGAAGCTGTATAGTCCTTGTGGCTTAGCGCTTCTTTTTGATAATAATAATAATAATAATAATCTGGCTCCTGAAGGAGAATTGATTCTTCACTGTTGGAATTTCACTATTCTTTCAAACACAGTTCCGGACAGTTCAGCTAGTGTGCCTCATAAGCGACTGAAGTTACTCCATCTCAGCTGTTTCCTGAGCTGGGGACTGGGCTCTGTCCTCTCTGATAATCTGCGGATTCATGGCATCCACTGCTTCCTGCTCTGTCAGTAAGCATACCCTCAGGAGTGTGCTGACCATCTGCCGGAACATGCTCTGTTGTTACGTGGAGGTGATTGTGTTGCAGATAATATTCGTGAATGCCTTGATCCTCAGAGATCCTCTCTGTTGAGGGCCTGCGTTGTCGGTGGGTTCGAAGCAGTGGACATTATCTGGGCTGTCGTAATCTGTGGGGACTGCTGAGGGTTGTATTTCTTCACTGTGCACACCGTGGGCTGTTGCTGTATGCCAGGTTGTGTACCCGGCATCTGCTGGTGAGGTGCAGCCACAGCCTGCATAGTGGTTGTGCCTGGCAAGGAGGCCGGTGGGGGCTCGTGTAGTGCCGTCTGCTGATTGCGTTGCCCAGATGTTTCCTGTTGGCGCCGCTTGTTCCTCATGTTTTTGTTTCTTCGTTGCGGTAGTGGGGGAGGATGCTCCTGTTCATGACGCCTGGTTGAGTTTTCAAGGGTCGGAAATTCCTGGGCACTGAGTTGGGTTGACTGATGAGAGTTCTGCAGTATGGCAGGATTCTCTGCACCCATCGTCTGCTGAGGGTGATGCTCTGCCGTAGTCTGCTGTCTCGTCGTTGGTGTCTTCCAGGCATCACGAATTCTGGTGAGCCTCTCAGGGCATCGAGGGTTCCAGGCATGGTGTTTCTGTCTGCAATTCGGGCATCGTGGAGTGGGTGGCGATGCATTCTTCAGCTTGGTGATGTATTCCTCGGTAGGGTGGGGCTGGCTGCAGACACCGCAGATTACTCTGTTCGGACAGAGAGCACCCAGGTGTCCGTAACGCTGGCACTTGAAACAGCGAACTGGTTCTGCCGTGAAGGTCCTAACATCGTACCTGCCCCAAGAACCAAGGTCCAGCTGGGATGGCAGCGGTCCTACATGCTGAATGAGGACCTGCCGGGTTGGTGCATTGCCTGCCGATTTTGCCTTGAGACGCTGAGCTGACACGACACTGGGGTGAGCTGCTACTGCCTCGATGGGCATCATCAACGGGTATCGCATCACTACACCCTTGGTGACCTTCTGCCGAAAATCCAGTTCCTCCAGGGTGAAGGAGCGGTCTGTCTCCATGACTTTCTTCGAGGTGATATGCATTTCCCTGTTGATAGGAGTCAGTATTGGTTCTCCCCTCAGGTTGAACCATATCTTGAACCTCAGTTTGTGCCGTGTTTCCAGGTGTGTAACCACGCCATAGTGGGTTTTGTGTTCCCCATAAGCCTTTACCTTGAATCTGGAAGGTGATTTGAGCTGGTTTACCTGCTCCTTGGAGGGACGGCGTGTCTTACTGTTCACATTGATCCATCCTTCTGTATTCTCTGGCTGCATGGTTAGGCTTGTCAGAACTGGAGACTTTTCCTCTGATGACACGGAGTGGTCACGCAACTTCTTCGCTAGGATTGCGCCCCACATTTCTAAATCCGAGTCGTCCATTTCTAAATCCGAGTCATCCGTCGTGTCCCTGGAACATCGTAACCTCTTCCTTTCGGCAGAAGCCATGTGTCTGTCCGCGTGGTGCTGGACTGTGATGCTGAACTTGAACGATTACGATTACCAATGAATGCAACGGATGTGGTCAGTCCATCAATCTATTCAAGATTGATGGACTGACCACATCGACTCAAGGTTGAGGGACTGATTACCTCATTCTCCTCCTGTTCTTCAAGATTCTCCTTTGTATGGACTGATGAAGCCACTGTGTGGCGAAACGTTTCCTCAATAAAGATACCCAAGAGTTGCACATGTGTCTAATTTATCAACATGTCGGTTCTCTGAACCATTCAACTACAAACCTGTCAGACACTGCAACTTCTTGGGATCTAAATACTAGGGAATTCTTCACTTGCCTAATTCCTGGGCACGACCTACTTCCACACTGAACAAATGTGACACCACCTATGACTGCTGCACCTCTCCTACCAACGGTTTATAAGCTCCTTCTCCGCACGTATGCAGTATTCTATTCAAGATTGATGGACTGACCACATCGACTCAAGGTTGAGGGACTGATTACCTAATTCTCCTCCTGTTCAAGATTCTCCTTTGTATGGACTGATGAAGCCACTGTGTGGCGAAACGTTTCCTCAATAAAGATACCCAAAAGTTGCACATGTGTCTAATTTATCAAGAAAACGGTTGGAGAGGCAGAAACAACGAGAAACCAGAAGACTACTGTGGAAACTTCCAACCCATTTTCGGTGCTACCTGACGAATGAGGGTGTTCTACTGGGAATGCCACAAGGAATACCACCAAGGAAGCATTGGCAGAAGTGAGTGAGACATCCCTAGAAACACCAACGAAGACCATCGAGAACGTCTTGACGAATTCCACAAGTGAAGGTGCAGTGCTACCTAACGAATGTGAGTCGACTACTGGGAACATCACGACGGACGTCGACAAGGTAAAAACATTGTTGTTGTTGGGGATAGCCAGATTAGGTACATGAATAGGGCATTCTGCTTGAAGGATAGGAGTAGGAGGCTGAGGGTGTGTTTTCCTGGGGCTGGGATGAAGGATATTGTTAGCCGTCTGGATGACATTATGAGAGGTAATGGGAGAAATCCTATTATCTGCCTCAATGCTGGAGGCAACGATGTTGGCAGACGTAGGTGTGAGGACCTAATTAGCAGGTATAGGTTAGCAATAGAGATAATTAGAAGGAAGGGTGGGAACCCTGTCATATGTGGTATTTTGCAAAGGAGAGGAGTTGGAAATGAATGGTTGTCCAGTGCAATTGGTGTCAATTGCTGTCTGGACAAATACTGTAAGGAAAATGTGGTAACATTCATTGACAACTGGGACCTCTTCTATGGCAGAAATGACATGTATGCCAGGGATGGGGTTCACTTATCTAGGTCTGGGGTGGGGGCACTGGCAACGGCAGTGGAGGGAGCTGTTAGGTCTTTAAACTAGGAATGGATAGTGGTATGGGTTTTGTCGTGAATACAGTGAAGTCCCAGTGTAGTAATACTATGAGTTTTAGGGGAACTAGTAATAGGCAGAATAAGGTGAATATTGGAAAGCCAATGGCACTAGGCGACAAGGACAGTAATAGGTTTAGAGAAAAAACAGATATGAGCAGGAAGGGTAAAGAGAAAGGAGTGTCTTTAAAATTATATTATGCTAATTGCCGTAGTGCTAGGAATAAGATGGAGGAGTTGAGATTAGTTGCTAGTGCAGGTAACATTTATGTATTTGCAATCACTGAGACGTGGTTTAATTCCAAAAGTCGGGACATGCCTTCGGAGTGTCACATTCCGGGTTTTAAATTGTTTCAAGTAGATAGAAATATCGGTAAGGGAGGTGGGGTGGCACTGTATGTCCGAGATCACTTGAACTGTTGCATAAAAATGGGTGTTAAATCTGAGGTAACACATACAGAGTCTGTCTGGATAGAATTTTCAGAGGGGCATAAAAAATTGATTCTAGGAGTGATATACAGTCCCCCAAATTTAGATAGGGACCAAGGGAAATTACTGTGGGATGAAATTGTTAAGGCCACAAGGCACGATAATGTAGTAATTCCAGGGGACTTTAACTTTAGTCACATTGACTGGAATTTCTTGACTGGAAATTTAGAATCAAATGACTAATTAGAAGTAGTTCAGGAATGTTTTTTGAAGCAGTGTGTGGCAGAACCTACAAGGGAAAATAACCTACTTGATTTGGTTCTGGCGAACAAGGAAACCCTTGTTAATAATTTAGAAATTAATGAGGAACTTGGCAAAAGCGATCACAAATCAATTACCTTTAGCATAGAATGGAAATATGATAGTAGGGACAACTCAGTAACAGTTCCAGATTTTCGCTTAGCAGATTACGATGGGCTTAGAGAACACTTATCATCTGTTGACTGGGGTAACGAAGAGAGCTATCAATATGACAGTTTTCTGAACACTATACATGCTGCTCAAAGAACGTTTATCCCGTATAAAGAAATTAGATCAAATAGAAATGACCCAAAATGGATGAATAAAAGGCTGAAATATCTACTAGGACATAAGAAGGGAATTTATAGGCGTATCAAAAGAGGTGAGCGTTATCTTATGAATCAGTATATTGACATTAAAAGGGACGTTAAAAAGGGGATAAGAAAAGCTAAAAGGGACTATGAAATTAAAGTTGCTAAGGATTCGAAAACACAAAAAGTTTTTTCCAGGTCTGTAGAACGAAAATTAAAGATAAGATAGGTCCCCTTAAAAATAACTATGGGTATCTTACTGACAAAGAGAATGAAATGTGCTCGATTTTAAATAATTATTTTCTCTCGGTTTTTACACAGGAAGACACTAACAATATCCCAGTAATTAATTTTAATAGTGGGCCTGAAGAAGATAAATTATGTAACATCACAGTCACTAGTGAAATGGTTATGAAACAAATAGACCGACTGAAGCAAAATAAGTCGCAGGGTCCTGATGAGCTTTTTTCAAGAGTTCTTAAGGAATGCAAAATGGAACTCTGTGAACCTTTAACTAATATTTTTAACTTATCTCTTCAAACAGGTGTAGTGTCTGATATGTGGAAGATGGCTAAAGTAATTCCTATTTTTAAAGCAGAGGACAAGTCATTACCGTCAAATTACCGCCCAATAAGCCTGACCTCAATTGTAGGCAAGTTACTAGAGTCAATTATAGCTGAGAATATAAGAAGCCATCTCGATAAGCATAGCTTGATTAATGATACTCAACATGGATTCACAAGAGGCCGGTCTTGTATAACTAATTTATTAACTTTCTTCAGTAAAGCTTTTGAGGCTGATGACCACGATAAAGAATTTGATATTATTTACTTAGATTTTAATAAGGCTTTTGATAGAGTTCCACACCAAAGACTGTTAAAGAAAGTGGCAGCTCATGGCATTGAGGGAAAAGTGCTCTCGTGGATCGAGTCATGGCTCACAGACAGGAAGCTTGAAGGATAGGAGCAGGAGGCAGAGAGTGTGTTTTCCTGGGGCTGGGATGAAAGATATTGTTAGCCATCAGGATGACATCATGAGAGGTAATGGGAGCAATCTTATTATCTGTCTCAGTGCTGGAGATAATTAGGAGGAAGGGCAGGAACCGTCATCTGTGGTATTTTGCCAAGGAGAGGAGTTCGAAATGAATGGTTGTCCAGAGCAATTGGTGTCAATTGCTGGCTGGACAAATACTGTAAGGAAAATGCGGTAACATTCATTGACAACTGGGACCTCTTCTATGGCAGAAATGACATGTGTGCCAGGGATGGGGTTCACTTATCTAGGTGTGGGGTGGGAGCACTGGCCAATGCAGTGGAGGGAGCTGTTAGGTCTTTAAACTAGGAATAGTTAGTGGTATGGGTTTTGGCGGGAAAACATTGAAGTCGCAGTGTAGTAATATGAGTACTAGGAGAACTAGTAATACGCAAAATGAGGTGGATATTGGAAAGCCAGTGGCTCTAATTGACAAGGGCAGTAATAGGTTTAGTGGAATAACAGAAAGGAGCAGGAAGGGTAAAGAGAAAGGAGGGTCTTTAAATATTTATTACACAAATAGTCGTAGTGCTAGGAATAATATGGACGAGTTGAGACTAGTTGCTAGTGCAGGTAACATTGATGTATTTGCCTTAACTGAGACGTGGTTTAATTCAAAAAGTCGTGACATGCCTGCAGAATGTCACATTCAGGGTTTTAAATTGTTCCAAGTAGATAGAAGTATCGGGAAGGGGTGTGGGGGTGGCATTGTATGTCCGAGATCGCTTGAACTGTTGCATAAAAACGGGTATTAAGTCTGAAGTAACACATACAGAGTCTGTTTGGATAGAATTTTCAGAGGGGCATGAAAAATTTATTTTAGGTGTGATATACCGTCCCCCAAGCTCAGATAGGGACCAGGGGAGACTACTATGGGAGGAAATTGTTAGGGCCACAAGGCACGATAATGTAATAATTCTAGGAGACTTTAACTTTAGTCATATTGATTGGAATTTCTTGACTGGGAATTTAGAATCATACGACTTCTTAGAAGTAGTTCAAGATTGTTTTTTGAAGCAGTTTGTGACAGAACCTACAAAGGGTAATAACCTGCTTGACTTAGTTCTGGCAAACAATGAATTTCTTGTGAAAGTTAAGACACATGTGCAACATCTGGATATCTTTATTGTAGACGTTTCGCCATCCAGTGGCTTTATCAATACAGATTTTAGGACATAATAGGAAGACAGTAGAACTATATACAAAAGATGAGGTAATCAGTCCCTCGGCCTTGGAGTTAGTGTTCACAGCATCGGTATTTTATACCTTTCTTACACAATGAATTTCTTGTTAATAATTTAGAAATTTCAGAGGAACTGGGTGCCAGCGACCACAAATCAATTACATTTAGCATTGAATGGAAGTATGATAGTAGGGATAACTCAGTAACAGTCCCAGATTTTCGCTTAGCAGATTACGATGGGCTTAGAAAACACTTATCATCTGTTGACTGGGGTAACGAAGAGAGCTATCAATATGACAGTTTTCTGAACACTATACATGCTGCTCAAAGAACGTTTATCCCGTATAAAGAAATTAGCTCAAATAGAAATGACCCAAAATGGATGAATAATAGGCTGAAATATCTACTAGGGCATAAGAAAGGAATTTATAGGCGTATCAAAAGAGGTGAGGGTCATGTTGTGAATCAGTATATTGACATTAAGAGGGACATTAAATAGGGGATAAGAAAAGCTAAAAGGGACTATGAAATTAAAGTTGCTAGGGATTCTAAAACTAACCCAAAAAGTTTTTTCCAGGTATATAGAAGAAAAGTTAGAGATAAGAGAGGTCCCCTTAAAAATAACTATGGGCATCTTACTGACAAAGAGAATGAAATGTGCTCGATTTTAAATAGTTATTTAAGAACATAAGAACATAAGAATGGAGGAACACTGCAGAAGGCCTACTGGCCCATACGAGGCAGGTCCTTATCAAAACGATCTCTACCTAAAGCTACCCAAGAAATGATATGTCGGTTCTCTGAACCATTCATCTACAAATACCCAAGAAATAACTCCCGTACCCCATGACACCAATCAAACCCAGCCCCTCCAACTCATATATTTGTCCAGTCTCTTCTTAAGAAGCCTCTCTTCGACCCCGTCGGGGTGTAGAATTTATATTCTACAAACGTGATATCCTTTTCACAATGCTGTCGAATCGTGTGAAAATCAAGCCTGTGAATGGTGCAATAAATGACTCCTCGAAGTTAGCTTTAGCTACCGTCGTTAGGACCTGCCTGCAGGTCAAATTTACGGCAATCCACTCTCTGAAAGACTCCTTCATTGTCGTCTGCACAGATGACACGGAAGCACTAAAACTAATGGACGACTCTTCAATCAGGACCCTACAAACACAACAATTCACTCTATCCCCGTCTCCATTCTTGAAGTCGAAACGTTCGGTCTTTGTGAAAAGACTTGACAATATCGTCACCTCTCTCTCTACTGAAGCACTGAAGACATCTATTGAGGAACAAAACACGTGGGCCTCGGTAGACAGCATCTCAAAGATCCCCAACGCCACATCAATGCTAAAGATTACATTCTCAGACATCTCCATGGCTGCCCAAGCTCTCTCTGACGGTCTGGCCATCTCATATTACCACATTCACCCAAGTCATATAGAACAAGAACGTTTCACATACATCTCCCACTGCTGGACCTGCTACTCCTATAATCACACCACCAAGGACTGCCCCATCAAGAATAAGAAGTTTTGTTCAAAATGTGGGAATGATGGACACGATTTCAGATCCTGCACCATTACTACAACACCAACATGTCTTAACTGCAAGGGTAATCATCATACCCTTGCAGCTAAGTGCCCACTCAGGAAAGAAATCATATTGAAGAAAACTAAAGTTCTGAAGAAGACCTCCAATTCACCGACATATGCTGCAATAACCAAACCACAAACCGACGCCATCAAGACTCTACACGCTAATCTACAGGCACCATCGCCCAGCAACTCCCTCTCTCCACTCCCCGACGGTGCTCCTTCCAAGGTGCTGTACTGCATGGTGTATGCACACCTTGCAAACGCAGCAAGCCCCGGCACTTTCAACACCACTATTAACGAACTATTCCGTCTGAACAACATGCCTGCCTTCAATTTTCCGGAATCCACACCTTCAGAAGACATCCTCAAGATCCTTCCCAACGTCCTGAACTTTACTGCACCTACAGACCTGTCTCCTGCCCAAGCAACTGCTCCTGTAACTTCTATAACCACTTCCACCGCTGACAACGTTGATCAAGTTGCCTCAACCACCGCCTCCCACCTCTCCCAGCCTGCTGTTACACAACCATTACACCTCACAGCTGCTCCTGTCGAACCTCAGTCACCTGCTACCACCATTGTAGATTCTCCCAGTGAATCCACTCCAGAAGAGGAAGATAACGACGACTCCAGTAAACCCTCATGGGAAAACCTTACCTTTTACACTTCTCCTTCAAATACTGACACCATGACCTGTACTGAACTCTACAAAAGCCTCGGTGCTGGAACAGTCAAGTATGCATGTGAATCACCGCTTCACTTCACACTCACCCAAGTTCTTGAGTTCATCAAGCCTCTACGTTTCACCTTCAGCAACAAGGCTAAATTATACCACCTATCTAGAAGCAGCTTCAAAAAGTTTGAAAATGGCTCCATTGCTAACCTGCCTCCTCAGTTACTCCTATAACTCCCATATGTGTTCTACCCTCTGATGTGACCTAGCCTGCTGCCAGCTACTCAAGATTCAAGACTTCAACTACAACAAGTTCAATGCAACAGTCCCTGCTATTCCTGTTCTCAAGTCTGCCCCACGATCGCCTTAGCTGCTGGGTTAAGCCCTGGCTCTATTTCTCTTACTAAGAACACTCCTCTCCAGAGCTATTCTTCATCTGTCCCGTCTTCCCCGCTCATCCCATTGGGATCTTACCTAAACTTGTTTGCTTGCTCCTATGCGATCAAGCGACTTAGCTCGAGTGGTGACGTGTGCTTACCTAACACATCGACGATCTCGCCTCTCTCGAAATTACCCCGTGTTGAGTAGTGCTTTGAGTAGTGCTTGCTGGACCTTCGTCTTCCTCTCCACCATCAGGATTGGTGCGTCGGTGGTTGCCGACCGAAGGGCAGGAAGCCTCTTGCTGCCTGAATTCTCTTCGCCTGTTGACTGCACGCCATACAGCCAGTCTCGCCACCACTCAGGATATACAGTGCTCCATCAAGCTACAGTTCACCTCCTCAGTGTCCTGCGCCAGGCAAGTACGTGTGTCTACTTACACGTACTTGCCTAGCTGAGTACTCTCACTTTTTGGCCGATTGTCACCTCCAATTACATCTTTTCGTAATTAGACGATGCCTTCGTTGCCTTCCACCTCCCACCCCCCTTCCACTCTCCCCCAACCTCCCACACCTGCCTCTGCTTCTACTAAATCCAATTCCTTCTCGCTAAACCTCAAATTTTCTAATCCTGATGCCACTATCTGTCCGGAAAATTTATTATATCAGATCACTGGTGCACCTCAACTTAAAGTCTTCAAAACCAACTCAGGCTTCAAACTCCTTCTTGACAAACATTCCTACGAAGCGTACACCTCAAGCGATACCAGACAAAAACTTCTCAACGCAGGCTTCACCATTATTTGGACTCCTGAGCACCGTGCCAAAAGCACAGTCATTGCTAAACACGTAGACTACTCTCTCCTGACAGCCTATGACACAGACAAAGAAGACTTAATAAAAGATATCAGTACTAAGAACAAAGTCTCTGTTGACGATATTTACAGACCAGAAAACTCTACCATTCTCAAAATACGCTGTTCTACTCCTGCTGACGCCTCTACACTCTTCAGTCAAGGAATCTTTGCCAAGACCATCCGCATTCCTCCAAACGCTCTCTTCACTCCGAACTTCCACCCAATCACACAATGTCTTAAATGCTACAAATTCGGCCACGACAAAAACACATGCACATCTACACAAGTCTGCTCCAGATGTTCAGCAACTGGCCACTTCTGGAATACTTGCAACCTCCCCCTTAAATGTTCTAACTGCGGCGGGTCACACACTGCAGTTGCAAATTCCTGCCCTTCTAGAAAGCACATTCTCTCCTCCCTCAGAGCAAACCAACCTCCCTCCCTACCCAACCCCTTCCCTGCTCCTCCCTCCCCTTCCTTACCTCCCTCCCCTTCCACACCTCCCTCCCCTACCCCCAATGCCTGGGCCTCCCCACGCACTTGGTCTACCTCTTCTACTCTACACACATCAAACACCAACACACAGACTACAAGCACTTCTCCTTCTACACCCACACTAGACTACAAAACTAACTGTCAACTTGCCACTGCTGCCCACTCTGCGATGGTAATCTCACAAGCTTACCAATCAGACTACTCACATGTCCTTAACCTAATCTTGTCTGCTAACAATCTTCCCTCTTTAATTATCCCTCCTTCCTGCTTCTCTTCCAAGCCTCCTACAACCTCTCCCTCCTTCCTCTCTCCCACCCCCCCACTTCCTACTCCCACCAGCTCTCCTCCTCCACTACCTCTCTTCACTACTTCTACACCTCCCACCAACACCCCTACTGCTACTGCTACGACCACCCCTCCCCCCACTTCCTTACCCACTTCATCCCCTTCCAAAGCTTCCACTTCCTCACAGCTTACCAAAACTTCCACTTCCTCTGCATCCACCTTCGCCCACTCCACCACAACCAAAACCTCATCCAGGTCCAACTCCACCTCCTCCAGACAAAATCCACTCAAACCTAAACCTACCCCAACTTCTAACGGACAGACCAAAGAACATAAAAACAGATCCATCTCTTCCTCCCCCTCCAGGAAACGGGTCCGTAGCACCTACAAACACACATCCACTGATGGCACCACTATCACGGGCTTTAATCCAAACTCCTCCCCCGACATTAACTTTGCTAAGACGAAACCATTAAATCACGTTTAAGGCGATTCAGTTCAACGTACGTTCTTACTTTACAATTAGACACCTACTGGCCGAGCTCCTTGAAGCAGAGAGGCCAGATATTGTTTTGCTAAACAGTACCTGCCTCAAAGCCCCTCAATGTATCCGCCATTATGGTTATACTGCACTACAGTCCCCCTATGATCCCCACGATGGGGTTGCCATCCTTGTCAATTCCAACATAAAACATGAATTTCTCCCAATCCCTTTTATTCACCAACACTGTCTTGCGGTCAGAATACACACCCACCTTGGCCCCTTTATCTTTTTCACCACCTATGCTCGCCCAAACACTACTCTCAACATACACGACCTCTCCTTAGTCTTCAACTACACCAACACACCAACTTACCTACTAGCTGACATGAATGCCAAACACACTGCCTTTCATCACACCAGTAACAACCAACTTGGTCACCAATTACTCAACTTCACAAACCATAAACACCTAATTCATCTTGGCCCAGACTTCAATACCTTCTTCAACCACACGGGCCAAGGCAAACCAGACATCATTCTGGCAAACCGAGCCAGCTCTCTATTTCAACATTACATCTCACCTGGCCCTATTACAGGCTCTGATCACATCCCAGTCATCTTACACATCTCCTCCAACCCTATCCTCATTCCAACCACACCTTCATTCTCCTACAAGAACGCTGACTGGGATGCTTTCAAACAACACATAGACAATATTAACCTCACCTATGACTACAACAACAAACCTATCTCTGACATCGATACTCAACTTGATCTCATCCAGGACACCATTACACAAGCAGCCAACATCGCAATACCAAAGAAAACTCACACCACTCGTTATTCCTTCAAACCGTCACTCAGAACAAGAAGACTAATTATCTGCTACCACAACCGCTTCCTCTACAACACACATAGATTTAATCAAGTCCGATTAGATCTCACTTACCTTAGAAACAACATTTTACACAGCCTAGACCAAGACCACAACAATCACTGGTCACGACTAATACAACAAGCGGACAGGCAGCGTGTTAAAAACACTAAAGCCTTCTGGAACTTTATCAAAAAAATCAGAGGCACTACTCCCACCAACAAATTCAAACACATCACCCACAACAACACACACATCTCAGACCCACAGGCTGCTACCAACATCTTCAAACACATCTGGGAGAACATCTTCCACGCTCACCCACCTCACCCTAACGTTATTCAACACATTCAGAACATAGAACACTGGAACACTGCACACACACAAGAAACAACACCAGACAGCCACATACATCTAGACACTCTTACCTCCTCCCAAGAACTCGACACTCCTTTCACCAACACAGACATTAAAACTCTCCTCAGACACCTTCCTCCAAAGGCTCCTGGTGCCTCTGGCCTAAACCATATTATCCTGAAACACCTTCCTGACTCTATCATTACTGCCTACACAAACCTCCTCAATGCCTCCCTTGCCTCTGGATACTTCCCTTCCCTCTTCAAAGCTGCTACTGCTATCCTCCTTCCTAAACCCAATAAAGACCACTCTGACCCTAGAAACTATCGCCCTATCAGCCTCCTCGAAACTTTAGGAAAACTCTTTGAAAAACTCATTAATCATCGCCTTCGCAGATACCTGGAACATAATTCTCTACTTTCAGATGGCCAGTTTGGCTTCAGAACACACAGATCCACACAGGATGCCATTAACATCATTCTCAACTACATCCACATAAACACAAAACAAAGAAACAGGACAGCCCTGGTTGCAAAAGACGTTGAAAAAGCTTTTGACACTGTGTGGCACGAGGGGCTCAAGTACAAACTCTGCACTAACTTCAACCTGCCTCTCAATACTCGTAAACTCCTCTGCAACTTCCTAGACGGCCGTACCATGAGAATCAAATTCCAAGGCTGTTACTCTGACTACTTCACACTAAATGCTGGAGTACCCCAGGGATCTGTCCTTTCCCCTACCCTCTACATTTTATACACTAACGACATTCCAACACCTATATACCACAACTCCATCACACTAGCCTATGCAGACGACATTACACAACTTATCACTCATGCCAATATAGATACACTCACACACAAAACACAAAATGAGGTTGACAGGATAGCCATCTGGGAACAAAAATGGAGGATCAAAACCAATGCAGCAAAATCCAGCATTACGTATTTTAACTACAGGAAACGTGATCCTCCATTACCTGTCGAACTCAGAACAGCTGACACCCGCACTTACTTCCCTATCACACAATCTGTCACTGTCCTTGGCGTTAATCTTGACTACCTTCTTCGTTTACACGGACACATTCACTCAAGGCATGCAATAGCTAGTAAGGCCCTTGCGGGCCTCTACAAGCTGAAACATGCCTCTCAACGCACCAAACTACACCTCTACAAATCCCTAATACGTCCTCTGATAACTTACTCTCCTCTAGCCCTCTCTCTTGCAGCAAAAACAAACTTACTTAAACTGCAGCGTGTCCAGAACAAGGCGCTGCGCTGGGTGCTTGATGTCAGATGGGAGGACTTCGCCACAAGCGAGTCTCTCCATGCCCAGTTAGACGTCCCTGCGCTGAATCTGTACTGGAAGAGGCTCAGTGACAGACAGATAGACAAACTTGAGACACGACATGACTACTGGACCTCTCTCCTTGACGAAGACATTCGCAGACCCACAAACCAACACAACCTTTTCTACTCCTTGCATGATCCTGCTCCTAACCCTACTTACAAATAACCTTGGATCCGCTGACAGGTACCTTCTAAGACAGGTACCATTCTCTGACCCACGTTCGCCTTAGCTTTTTTGGGTTAAGACATGACTCAGTTCTGCACTCCTCTCTAGCTCTAAACGTCGCAAGTCCCTTACTCCCAGCTCACCCCACCGGAGTCCCAACAGAAGAACCGGAATTTCTCTTTTCAATATCTGTCCCACGATCGCCTTTGCTGCTGGGTTAAGCCCTGGCTCTATTTCTACGACTAAGAACACTCCTCTCCAGCACTATTCTTCGTCTGTCCCGTCTTCCCCGCTCATCCCATTTGGGATCTTACCTGAACTTTCGTTCGTTCGTTCGTAAGTATCTTCTGCTTCTATCAACTTTTCTGTACTTGACTGAAGAAGCCTACTGTGTAGGCGAAACGTTTCATAATAAAGATACCTAACTGTTGCATATGTGTCTTACCTAACAACCTGTCGGTATTTTATACCATTTT
>NW_027198263.1:0-47181 GCF_038502225.1 Cherax quadricarinatus
CTATGCTTATCAAGATGGCTTCTTATAATCTCAGCTATAATTGACTCTAGTAATTTGCCTACAATTGAGGTCCGGCTTATTGGGCGGTAATTTGATGGTAACGACTTGTCCCCTGTTTTAAAAATAGGAATTACATTAGCCATCTTCCACATATCAGACACTACACCTGTTTGAAGAGATAAATTAAAAATATTAGTTAATGATTCACAGAGTTCCATTTTGCATTCCTTAAGAACCCTTGAAAAAACCTCATCAAAACCCGGAGACTTATTTTGCTTCAGTCTGTCTATCTGCTTCACAACCATTTCACTAGTGACTGTGATGTTACATAATTTATCCATGATGCTACATATGGTACCCTGCACCATATGGTGCCCTGCACCATATGGTACCCAGTACAATATGCTACCCTGCACCATATGGTATTCTGTACTGTATGGTACCCTGCACCATATGGTACCCTGCACCATATGGTACCCTGCACAATATTGTACCCTGCACCATATGGTACCCTGCACCATATGGTACCTAAACCATATGGTACCCTGCACCATATTGCACCCTGCACCATGTGGTACCCTGCACCATTTGGCACCCTGCACCATATGGTACCCTGCACCATATGGTACCCTGCACCATATGGTACCCTGCACCATATGGTACCCTGCACCATATGGTACCTAAACCATATGGTACCCTGCACCATATGGCACCCTGCACCATATGGTACCCTGCATCATATGGTACCCTGCACCATATGGTGCCCTGCACCATATGGTACCCTGTACAATATGCTACCCTGCACCATATGTTATTCTGTACTGTATGGTACCCTGCACCATATGGTACCCTGCACCATATGGTACCCTGCACCATATTGTACCCTGCATCATATGGTACCCTGCACCATATGGTACCCTGCACCATATGGTACCTAAACCATATGGTACCCTGCACCATATGGTACCCTGCACCATATGGTACCTGGAGTTTACCTGGAGAGAGTTCCGGGGGTCAACGCCCCCGCGGCCCGGTCTGTGACCAGGCCTCCTGGTGGATCAGAGCCTGATCAACTAGGCTGTTACTGCTGGCTGCACGCAAACCAATGTACGAGCCACAGCCCAGCTGGTAAGATAAGATAAGATAAGATTTCGTTCGGATTTTTAACCCCGGAGGGTTAGCCACCCAGGATAACCCAAGAAAGTCAGTGCGTCATCGAGGACTGTCTAACTTATTTCCATTGGGGTCCTTAATCTTGTCCCCCAGGATGCGACCCACACCAGTCGACTAACACCCAGGTACCTATTTGCTGCTAGGTGAACAGGACAACAGGTGTAAGGAAACGTGTCGAAATGTTTCCACCCGCCGGGAATCGAACCCGGGCCCTCAGTGTGTGAAGCGGGAGCTTTAGCCACCAGGCCACCGGGCCTGTCCAGGTGCTTGTCCAGTGCCAGCTTGAAGACTGCCAGGGGTCTGTTGGTAATCCCCCTTATGTATGCTGGGAGGCAGTTGAACAGTCTCGGGCCCCTGACACTTATTGTATGGTCTCTTAACGTGCTAGTGACAGAGGTGGTGGGCAGGACTGAGTGAGTGGGGACACAAGCTCCAGTAGGAGGTGGTGGGCAGGACTGAGTGAGTGGGGACACAAGCTCCAGTAGGAGGTGGTGGCCAGGACTGAGTGAGTGGGGACACAAGCTCCAGTAGGAGGTGGTGGGCAGGACTGAGTGAGTGGGGACACAAGCTCCAGTAGGAGGTGGTGGGCAGGACTGAGTGAGTGGGGACACAAGCTCCAGTAGGAGGTGGTGGGCAGGACTGAGTGAGTGGGGACACAAGCTCCAGTAGGAGGTGGTGGGCAGGACTGAGTGAGTGGGGACACAAGCTCCAGTAGGAGGTGGTGGGCAGGACTGAGTGAGTGGGGACACAAGCTCCAGTAGGAGGTGGTGGGCAGGACTGAGTGAGTGGGGACACAAGCTCCAGTAGGAGGTGGTGGGCAGGACTGAGTGAGTGGGGACACAAGCTCCAGTAGGAGGTGGTGGGCAGGACTGAGTGAGTGGGGACACAAGCTCCAGTAGGAGGTGGTGGGCAGGACTGAGTGAGTGGGGACACAAGCTCCAGTAGGAGGTGGTGGGCAGGACTGAGTGAGTGGGGACACAAGCTCCAGTAGGAGGTGGTGGGCAGGACTGAGTGAGTGGGGACACAAGCTCCAGTAGGAGGTGGTGGGGGCCAGGACTGAGTGAGTGGGGACACAAGCTCCAGTAGGAGGTGGTGGGCAGGACTGAGTGAGTGGGGACACAAGCTCCAGTAGGAGGTGGTGGGCAGGACTGAGTGAGTGGGGACACAAGCTCCAGTAGGAGGTGGTGGGCAGGACTGAGTGAGTGGGGACACAAGCTCCAGTAGGAGGTGGTGGGCAGGACTGAGTGAGTGGGGACACAAGCTCCAGTAGGAGGTGGTCAGGACTGAGTGAGTGGGGACACAAGCTCCAGTAGGAGGTGGTGGGCAGGACTGAGTGAGTGGGGACACAAGCTCCAGTAGGAGGTGGTGGGCAGGACTGAGTGAGTGGGGACACAAGCTCCAGTAGGAGGTGGTGGGCAGGACTGAGTGAGTGGGGACACAAGCTCCAGTAGGAGGTGGTGGGCAGGACTGAGTGAGTGGGGACACAAGCTCCAGTAGGAGGTGGTGGGCAGGACTGAGTGAGTGGGGACACAAGCTCCAGTGAGGGGACACAAGCTCCAGTAGGTGGTGGGCAGGACTGAGTGAGTGGGGACACAAGCTCCAGTAGGAGGTGGTGGGCAGGACTGAGTGAGTGGGGACACAAGCTCCAGTAGGAGGTGGTGGGCAGGACTGAGTGAGTGGGGACACAAGCTCCAGTAGGAGGTGGTGGGCAGGACTGAGTGAGTGGGGACACAAGCTCCAGTAGGAGGTGGTGGGCAGGACTGAGTGAGTGGGGACACAAGCTCCAGTAGGAGGTGGTGGCCAGGACTGAGTGAGTGGGGACACAAGCTCCAGTAGGAGGTGGTGGGCAGGACTGAGTGAGTGGGGACACAAGCTCCAGTAGGAGGTGGTGGGCAGGACTGAGTGAGTGGGGACACAAGCTCCAGTAGGAGGTGGTGGGCAGGACTGAGTGAGTGGGGACACAAGCTCCAGTAGGAGGTGGTGGGCAGGACTGAGTGAGTGGGGACACAAGCTCCAGTAGGAGGTGGTGGGCAGGACTGAGTGAGTGGGGACACAAGCTCCAGTAGGAGGTGGTGGGCAGGACTGAGTGAGTGGGGACACAAGCTCCAGTAGGAGGTGGGTGGCAGGACTGAGTGAGTGGGGACACAAGCTCCAGTAGGAGGTGGTGGGCAGGACTGAGTGAGTGGGGACACAAGCTCCAGTAGGAGGTGGTGGGCAGGACTGAGTGAGTGGGGACACAAGCTCCAGTAGGAGGTGGTGGGCAGGACTGAGTGAGTGGGGACACAAGCTCCAGTAGGAGGTGGTGGGACACAAGCTCCAGGACTGAGTGAGTGGGGACACAAGCTCCAGTAGGAGGTGGTGGCCAGGACTGAGTGAGTGGGGACACAAGCTCCAGTAGGAGGTGGTGGGCAGGACTGAGTGAGTGGGGACACAAGCTCCAGTAGGAGGTGGTGGGCAGGACTGAGTGAGTGGGGACACAAGCTCCAGTAGGAGGTGGTGGGCAGGACTGAGTGAGTGGGGACACAAGCTCCAGTAGGAGGTGGTGGGCAGGACTGAGTGAGTGGGGACACAAGCTCCAGTAGGAGGTGGTGGGCAGGACTGAGTGAGTGGGGACACAAGCTCCAGTAGGAGGTGGTGGGCAGGACTGAGTGAGTGGGGACACAAGCTCCAGTAGGAGGTGGTGGGCAGGACTGAGTGAGTGGGGACACAAGCTCCAGTAGGAGGTGGTGGGCAGGACTGAGTGAGTGGGGACACAAGCTCCAGTAGGAGGTGGTGGGCAGGACTGAGTGAGTGGGGACACAAGCTCCAGTAGGAGGTGGTGGGCTCCAGTAGGAGGTGGTGGGCAGGACTGAGTGAGTGGGGACACAAGCTCCAGTAGGAGGTGGTGGGCAGGACTGAGTGAGTGGGGACACAAGCTCCAGTAGGAGGTGGTGGGCAGGACTGAGTGAGTGGGGACACAAGCTCCAGTAGGAGGTGGTGGGCAGGACTGAGTGAGTGGGGACACAAGCTCCAGTAGGAGGTGGTGGGCAGGACTGAGTGAGTGGGGACACAAGCTCCAGTAGGAGGTGGTGGTCAGGACTGAGTGAGTGGGGACACAAGCTCCAGTAGGAGGTGGTGGGCAGGACTGAGTGAGTGGGGACACAAGCTCCAGTAGGAGGTGGTGGGCAGGACTGAGTGAGTGGGGACACAAGCTCCAGTAGGAGGTGGTGGGCAGGACTGAGTGAGTGGGGACACAAGCTCCAGTAGGAGGTGGTGGCCAGGACTGAGTGAGTGGGGACACAAGCTCCAGTAGGAGGTGGTGGGCAGGACTGAGTGAGTGGGGACACAAGCTCCAGTAGGAGGTGGTGGGCAGGACTGAGTGAGTGGGGACACAAGCTCCAGTAGGAGGTGGTGGGCAGGACTGAGTGAGTGGGGACACAAGCTCCAGTAGGAGGTGGTGGGCAGGACTGAGTGAGTGGGGACACAAGCTCCAGTAGGAGGTGGTGGGCAGGACTGAGTGAGTGGGGACACAAGCTCCAGTAGGAGGTGGTGGGCAGGACTGAGTGAGTGGGGACACAAGCTCCAGTAGGAGGTGGTGGGCAGGACTGAGTGAGTGGGGACACAAGCTCCAGTAGGAGGTGGTGGGCAGGACTGAGTGAGTGGGGACACAAGCTCCAGTAGGAGGTGGTGGGCAGGACTGAGTGAGTGGGGACACAAGCTCCAGTAGGAGGTGGTGGGACACAAGCTCCAGGACTGAGTGAGTGGGGACACAAGCTCCAGTAGGAGGTGGTGGGCAGGACTGAGTGAGTGGGGACACAAGCTCCAGTAGGAGGTGGTGGGACAGTGGGGACTGAGTGAGTGGGGACACAAGCTCCAGTAGGAGGTGGTGGGCAGGACTGAGTGAGTGGGGACACAAGCTCCAGTAGGAGGTGGTGGGCAGGACTGAGTGAGTGGGGACACAAGCTCCAGTAGGAGGTGGTGGGCAGGACTGAGTGAGTGGGGACACAAGCTCCAGTAGGAGGTGGTGGGCAGGACTGAGTGAGTGGGGACACAAGCTCCAGTAGGAGGTGGTGGGCAGGACTGAGTGAGTGGGGACACAAGCTCCAGTAGGAGGTGGTGGGCAGGACTGAGTGAGTGGGGACACAAGCTCCAGTAGGACTGGTGAGTGGGGACACAAGCTCCAGTAGGAGGTGGTGGGCAGGACTGAGTGAGTGGGGACACAAGCTCCAGTAGGAGGTGGTGGGCAGGACTGAGTGAGTGGGGACACAAGCTCCAGTAGGAGGTGGTGGGCAGGACTGAGTGAGTGGGGACACAAGCTCCAGTAGGAGGTGGTGGGCAGGACTGAGTGAGTGGGGACACAAGCTCCAGTAGGAGGTGGTGGGCAGGACTGAGTGAGTGGGGACACAAGCTCCAGTAGGAGGTGGTGGGCAGGACTGAGTGAGTGGGGACACAAGCTCCAGTAGGAGGTGGTGGGCAGGACTGAGTGAGTGGGGACACAAGCTCCAGTAGGAGGTGGTGGGCAGGACTGAGTGAGTGAGGAGGTGAGTGAGACTGAGTGAGTGGGGACACAAGCTCCAGTAGGAGGTGGTGGGCAGGACTGAGTGAGTGGGGACACAAGCTCCAGTAGGAGGTGGTGGGCAGGACTGAGTGAGTGGGGACACAAGCTCCAGTAGGAGGTGGTGGGCAGGACTGAGTGAGTGGGGAGACTGAGTGAGTGGGGACACAAGCTCCAGTAGGAGGTGGTAGGAGGGCAGGACTGAGTGAGTGGGGACACAAGCTCCAGTAGGAGGTGGTGGGCAGGACTGAGTGAGTGGGGACACAAGCTCCAGTAGGAGGTGGTGGGCAGGACTGAGTGAGTGGGGACACAAGCTCCAGTAGGAGGTAGGCAGGACTGAGTGAGTGGGGACACAAGCTCCAGTAGGAGGTGGTGGGCAGGACTGAGTGAGTGGGGACACAAGCTCCAGTAGGAGGTGGTGGGCAGGACTGAGTGAGTGGGGACACAAGCTCCAGTAGGAGGTGGTGGGCAGGACTGAGTGAGTGGGGACACAAGCTCCAGTAGGAGGTGGTGGGCAGAGTGAGTGGGGACACAAGCTCCAGTAGGAGGTGGTGGGCAGGACTGAGTGAGTGGGGACACAAGCTCCAGTAGGAGGTGGTGGCCAGGACTGAGTGAGTGGGGACACAAGCTCCAGTAGGAGGTGGTGGGCAGGACTGAGTGAGTGGGGACACAAGCTCCAGTAGGAGGTGGTGGGCAGGACTGAGTGAGTGGGGACACAAGCTCCAGTAGGAGGTGGTGGGCAGGACTGAGTGAGTGGGGACACAAGCTCCAGTAGGAGGTGGTGGGCAGGACTGAGTGGGGACACAAGCTCCAGTAGGAGGTGGTGGGCAGGACTGAGTGAGTGGGGACACAAGCTCCAGTAGGAGGTGGTGGGCAGGACTGAGTGAGTGGGGACACAAGCTCCAGTAGGAGGTGGTGGGCAGGACTGAGTGAGTGGGGACACAAGCTCCAGTAGGAGGTGGTGGGCAGGACTGAGTGAGTGGGGACACAAGCTCCAGTAGGAGGTGGTGGGCAGGACTGAGTGAGTGGGGACACAAGCTCCAGTAGGAGGTGGTGGGCAGGACTGAGTGAGTGGGGACACAAGCTCCAGTAGGAGGTGGTGGGCAGGACTGAGTGAGTGGGGACACAAGCTCCAGTAGGAGGTGGTGGGCAGGACTGAGTGAGTGGGGACACAAGCTCCAGTAGGAGGTGGTGGGCAGGACTGAGTGAGTGGGGACACAAGCTCCAGTAGGAGGTGGTGGGCAGGACTGAGTGAGTGGGGACACAAGCTCCAGTAGGAGGTGGTGGGCAGGACTGAGTGAGTGGGGACACAAGCTCCAGTAGGAGGTGGTGGGCAGGACTGAGTGAGTGGGGACACAAGCTCCAGTAGGAGGTGGTGGGCAGGACTGAGTGAGTGGGGACACAAGCTCCAGTAGGAGGTGGTGGGCAGGACTGAGTGAGTGGGGACACAAGCTCCAGTAGGAGGTGGTGGGCAGGACTGAGTGAGTGGGGACACAAGCTCCAGTAGGAGGTGGTGGGCAGGACTGAGTGAGTGGGGACACAAGCTCCAGTAGGAGGTGGTGGGCAGGACTGAGTGAGTGGGGACAGTGGGGACACAAGCTCCAGTAGGAGGTGGTGGGCAGGACTGAGTGAGTGGGGACACAAGCTCCAGTAGGAGGTGGGGCAGGACTGAGTGAGTGGGGACACAAGCTCCAGTAGGAGGTGGTGGGCAGGACTGAGTGAGTGGGGACACAAGCTCCAGTAGGAGGTGGTGGGCAGGACTGAGTGAGTGGGGACACAAGCTCCAGTAGGACTGAGTGAGTGGGGACACAAGCTCCAGTAGGAGGTGGTGGGCAGGACTGAGTGAGTGGGGACACAAGCTCCAGTAGGAGGTGGTGGGCAGGACTGAGTGAGTGGGGACACAAGCTCCAGTAGGAGGTGGTGGGCAGGACTGAGTGAGTGGGGACACAAGCTCCAGTAGGAGGTGGTGGACAGGACTGAGTGAGTGGGGACACAAGCTCCAGTAGGAGGTGGTGGGCAGGACTGAGTGAGTGGGGACACAAGCTCCAGTAGGAGGTGGTGGCCAGGACTGAGTGAGTGGGGACACAAGCTCCAGTAGGAGGTGGTGGGCAGGACTGAGTGAGTGGGGACACAAGCTCCAGTAGGAGGTGGTGGGCAGGACTGAGTGAGTGGGGACACAAGCTCCAGTAGGAGGTGGTGGGCAGGACTGAGTGAGTGGGGACACAAGCTCCAGTAGGAGGTGGTGGGCAGGACTGAGTGAGTGGGGACACAAGCTCCAGTAGGAGGTGGTGGGCAGGACTGAGTGAGTGGGGACACAAGCTCCAGTAGGAGGTGGTGGGCAGGACTGAGTGAGTGGGGACACAAGCTCCAGTAGGAGGTGGTGGGCAGGACTGAGTGAGTGGGGACACAAGCTCCAGTAGGAGGTGGTGGGCAGGACTGAGTGAGTGGGGACACAAGCTCCAGTAGGAGGTGGTGGGCAGGACTGAGTGAGTGGGGACACAAGCTCCAGTAGGAGGTGGTGGGCAGGACTGAGTGAGTGGGGACACAAGCTCCTCCAGTGAGTGGGGACACAAGCTCCAGTAGGAGGTGGTGGGCAGGACTGAGTGAGTGGGGACACAAGCTCCAGTAGGAGGTGGTGGGCAGGACTGAGTGAGTGGGGACACAAGCTCCAGTAGGAGGTGGTGGGCAGGACTGAGTGAGTGGGGACACAAGCTCCAGTAGGAGGTGGTGGGCAGGACTGAGTGAGTGGGGACACAAGCTCCAGTAGGAGGTGGTGGGCAGGACTGAGTGAGTGGGGACACAAGCTCCAGTAGGTGGTGGGCAGACTGAGTGAGTGGGGACACAAGCTCCAGTAGGAGGTGGTGGGCAGGACTGAGTGAGTGGGGACACAAGCTCCAGTAGGAGGTGGTGGGCAGGACTGAGTGAGTGGGGACACAAGCTCCAGTAGGAGGTGGTGGGCAGGACTGAGTGAGTGGGGACACAAGCTCCAGTAGGAGGTGGTGGGCAGGACTGAGTGAGTGGGGACACAAGCTCCAGTAGGAGGTGGTGGGCAGGACTGAGTGAGTGGGGACACAAGCTCCAGTAGGAGGTGGTGGGCAGGACTGAGTGAGTGGGGACACAAGCTCCAGTAGGAGGTGGTGGGCAGGACTGAGTGAGTGGGGACACAAGCTCCAGTAGGAGGTGGTGGGCAGGACTGAGTGAGTGGGGACACAAGCTCCAGTAGGAGGTGGTGGGCAGGACTGAGTGAGTGGGGACACAAGCTCCAGTAGGAGGTGGTGGGCAGGACTGAGTGAGTGGGGACACAAGCTCCAGTAGGAGGTGGTGGGCAGGACTGAGTGAGTGGGGACACAAGCTGCAGTGAGTGGGGACACAAGGTGGGCAGGACTGAGTGGTCAGGACTGAGTGAGTGGGGACACAAGCTACAGTAGGAGGTGGGGCAGGACTGAGTGAGTGGGGACACAAGCTCCAGTAGGAGGTGGTGGGCAGGACTGAGTGAGTGGGGACACAAGCTCCAGTAGGAGGTGGTGGGCAGGACTGAGTGAGTGGGGACACAAGCTCCAGTAGGAGGTGGTGGGCAGGACTGAGTGAGTGGGGACACAAGCTCCAGGAGGTGGTGGGCAGGACTGAGTGAGTGGGGACACAAGCTCCAGTAGGAGGTGGTGGGCAGGACTGAGTGAGTGGGGACACAAGCTCCAGTAGGAGGTGGTGGGCAGGACTGAGTGAGTGGGGACACAAGCTCCAGTAGGAGGTGGTGGGCAGGACTGAGTGAGTGGGGACACAAGCTCCAGTAGGAGGTGGTGGGCAGGACTGAGTGAGTGGGGACACAAGCTCCAGTAGGAGGTGGTGGGCAGGACTGAGTGAGTGGGGACACAAGCTCCAGTAGGAGGTGGTGGGCAGGACTGAGTGAGTGGGGACACAAGCTCCAGTAGGAGGTGGTGGGCAGGACTGAGTGAGTGGGGACACAAGCTCCAGTAGGAGGTGGTGGTGGTGGGCAGGACTGAGTGAGTGGGGACACAAGCTCCAGTAGGAGGTGGTGGGCAGGACTGAGTGAGTGGGGACACAAGCTCCAGTAGGAGGTGGTGGGCAGGACTGAGTGAGTGGGGACACAAGCTCCAGTAGGAGGTGGTGGGCAGGACTGAGTGAGTGGGGACACAAGCTCCAGTAGGAGGTGGTGGGCAGGACTGAGTGAGTGGGGACACAAGCTCCAGTAGGAGGTGGTGGGCAGGACTGAGTGAGTGGGGACACAAGCTCCAGTAGGAGGTGGTGGGCAGGACTGAGTGAGTGGGGACACAAGCTCCAGTAGGAGGTGGTGGGCAGGACTGAGTGAGTGGGGACACAAGCTCCAGTAGGAGGTGGTGGGCAGGACTGAGTGAGTGGGGACACAAGCTCCAGTAGGAGGTGGTGGGCAGGACAGGACTGAGTGAGTGGGGACACAAGCTCCAGTAGGAGGTGGTGGGCAGGACTGAGTGAGTGGGGACACAAGCTCCAGTAGGAGGTGGTGGGCAGGACTGAGTGAGTGGGGACACAAGCTCCAGTAGGAGGTGGTGGGCAGGACTGAGTGAGTGGGGACACAAGCTCCAGTAGGAGGTGGTGGGCAGGACTGAGTGAGTGGGGACACAAGCTCCAGTAGGAGGTGGTGGGCAGGACTGAGTGAGTGGGGACACAAGCTCCAGTAGGAGGTGGTGGGCAGGACTGAGTGAGTGGGGACACAAGCTCCAGTAGGAGGTGGTGGGCAGGACTGAGTGAGTGGGGACACAAGCTCCAGTAGGAGGTGGTGGGCAGGACTGAGTGAGTGGGGACACAAGCTCCAGTAGGAGGTGGTGGGCAGGACTGAGTGAGTGGGGACACAAGCTCCAGTAGGAGGTGGTGGGCAGGACTGAGTGAGTGGGGACACAAGCTCCAGTAGGAGGTGGTGGGCAGGACTGAGTGAGTGGGGACACAAGCTCCAGGGACACTGAAGACACAAGCTCCAGTAGGAGGTGGTGGGCAGGACTGAGTGAGTGGGGACACAAGCTCCAGTAGGAGGTGGTGGGCAGGACTGAGTGAGTGGGGACACAAGCTCCAGTAGGAGGTGGTGGGCAGGACTGAGTGAGTGGGGACACAAGCTCCAGTAGGAGGTGGTGGGCAGGACTGAGTGAGTGGGGACACAAGCTCCAGTAGGAGGTGGTGGGCAGGACTGAGTGAGTGGGGACACAAGCTCCAGTAGGAGGTGGTGGGCAGGACTGAGTGAGTGGGGACACAAGCTCCAGTAGGAGGTGGTGGGCAGGACTGAGTGAGTGGGGACACAAGCTCCAGTAGGAGGTGGTGGGCAGGACAGGACTGAGTGAGTGGGGACACAAGCTCCAGTAGGAGGTGGTGGGCAGGACTGAGTGAGTGGGGACACAAGCTCCAGTAGGAGGTGGTGGGCAGGACTGAGTGAGTGGGGACACAAGCTCCAGTAGGAGGTGGTGGGCAGGACTGAGTGAGTGGGGGGAGGACTGAGTGAGTGGGGACACAAGCTCCAGTAGGAGGTGGTGGGCACAAGACACAAGCTCCAGTAGGAGGTGGTGGGCAGGACTGAGTGAGTGGGGACACAAGCTCCAGTAGGAGGTGGTGGGCAGGACTGAGTGAGTGGGGACACAAGCTCCAGTAGGAGGTGGTGGGCAGGACTGAGTGAGTGGGGACACAAGCTCCAGTAGGAGGTGGTGGGCAGGACTGAGTGAGTGGGGACACAAGCTCCAGTAGGAGGTGGTGGGCAGGACTGAGTGAGTGGGGACACAAGCTCCAGTAGGAGGTGGTGGGCAGGACTGAGTGAGTGGGGACACAAGCTCCAGTAGGAGGTGGTGGGCAGGACTGAGTGAGTGGGGACACAAGCTCCAGTAGGAGGTGGTGGGCAGGACTGAGTGAGTGGGGACACAAGCTCCAGTAGGAGGTGGTGGGCAGGACTGAGTGAGTGGGGACACAAGCTCCAGTAGGAGGTGGTGGGCAGGACTGAGTGAGTGGGGACACAAGCTCCAGTAGGAGGTGGTGGGCAGGACTGAGTGAGTGGGGACACAAGCTCCAGTAGGAGGTGGTGGGCAGGACTGAGTGAGTGGGGACACAAGCTCCAGTAGGAGGTGGTGGACACAAGCTCCAGGACTGAGTGAGTGGGGACACAAGCTCCAGTAGGAGGTGGTGGGCAGGACTGAGTGAGTGGGGACACAAGCTCCAGTAGGAGGTGGTGGGCAGGACTGAGTGAGTGGGGACACAAGCTCCAGTAGGAGGTGGTGGGCAGGACTGAGTGAGTGGGGACACAAGCTCCAGTAGGAGGTGGTGGGACGGACTGAGTGAGTGGGGACACAAGCTCCAGTAGGAGGTGGTGGGCAGGACTGAGTGAGTGGGGACACAAGCTCCAGTAGGAGGTGGTGGGCAGGACTGAGTGAGTGGGGACACAAGCTCCAGTAGGAGGTGGTGGGCAGGACTGAGTGAGTGGGGACACAAGCTCCAGTAGGAGGTGGTGGGCAGGACTGAGTGAGTGGGGACACAAGCTCCAGTAGGAGGTGGTGGGCAGGACTGAGTGAGTGGGGACACAAGCTCCAGTAGGAGGTGGTGGGCAGGACTGAGTGAGTGGGGACACAAGCTCCAGTAGGAGGTGGTGGGCAGGACTGAGTGAGTGGGGACACAAGCTCCAGTAGGAGGTGGTGGGCAGGACTGAGTGAGTGGGGACACAAGCTCCAGTAGGAGGTGGTGGGCAGGACTGAGTGAGTGGGGACACAAGCTCCAGTAGGAGGTGGTGGGCTGGACTGAGTGAGTGGGGACACAAGCTCCAGTAGGAGGTGGTGGGCAGGACTGAGTGAGTGGGGACACAAGCTCCAGTAGGAGGTGGTGGGCAGGACAGTGGGGACTGAGTGAGTGAGGGGACACAAGCTCCTGAGTAGGAGGTGGTGGGCAGGACTGAGTGAGTGGGGACACAAGCTCCAGTAGGAGGTGGTGGGCAGGACTGAGTGAGTGGGGACACAAGCTCCCACATTAAACTGCATATGTGTTTATGTTTCCATTGTGTTGGTATTTTATACCATTTATTTTCACAACCACACTAATATTTTCATCATTATTTTGTTTACAATAAACTTGCAAACAAGTTTTGTAAGCAATATAATGATGAACAAATTAGTGCAGTTATTGTCTTCAATACAATGAGTGTACAATTATACATTATATTGGTCTCACAGGCCACAAAAGTTACTGGAAAAAAAATTAGAAAAGAAAAGAAAAAAAGTAACAAAAACCCAAAATAAAATATTGAGAGTTTAGGAAAGTGATGGATGTTGGTGCCACCACCAGGTCACTGAGTGCCAACTTTATGTTGGTGCCACCACCAGGTCACTGAGTGCCAACTTTATGTTGGTGCCACCACCAGGTCACTGAGTGTCAACTTTATGTTGTTGCCACCACCAGGTCACTGAGTGTCAACTTTATGTTGTTGCCACCACCAGGTCACTGAGTGCCAACTTTATGTTGTTGCCACCACCAGGTCACTGAGTGTCAACTTTATGTTGCTGCCACCACCAGGTCACTGAGTGTCAACTTTATGTTGCTGCCACCACCAGGTCACTGAGTGTCAACTTTATGTTGCTGCCACCACCAGGTCACTGAGTGTCAACTTTATGTTGGTGCCACCACCAGGTCACTGAGTGCCAACTTTATGCCTCAATATCTCTGCCACCAGGTCACTGAGTGTCAACTTTATGCCTCAATATCTCTACCACCAGGTCACTGAGTGTCAACTTTATGCCTCAATATCTCTACCACCAGGTCACTGAGTGTCAACTTTATGCCTCAATATCTCTACCACCAGGTCACTGAGTGTCAACTTTATGCCTCAATATCTCTACCACCAGGTCACTGAGTGTCAACTTTATGCCTCAATATCTCTGCCACCAGGTCACTGAGTGTCAACTTTATGCCTCAATATCTCTGCCACCAGGTCACTGAGTGTCAACTTTATGCCTCAATATCTCTACCACCAGGTCACTGAGTGTCAACTTTATGCCTCAATATCTCTGCCACCAGGTCACTGAGTGTCAACTTTATGCCTCAATATCTCTACCACCAGGTCACTGAGTGTCAACTTTATGCCTCAATATCTCTGCCACCAGGTCACTGAGTGTCAACTTTATGCCTCAATATCTCTACCACCAGGTCACTGAGTGTCAACTTTATGCCTCAATATCTCTACCACCAGGTCACTGAGTGTCAACTTTATGCCTCAATATCTCTACCACCAGGTCACTGAGTGTCAACTTTATGCCTCAATATCTCTGCCACCAGGTCACTGAGTGTCAACTTTATGCCTCAATATCTCTGCCACCAGGTCACTGAGTGTCAACTTTATGCCTCAATATCTCTGCCACCAGGTCAC
This sequence comes from Cherax quadricarinatus, assembly GCF_038502225.1. Lineage (NCBI taxonomy): Eukaryota > Metazoa > Arthropoda > Malacostraca > Decapoda > Parastacidae > Cherax > Cherax quadricarinatus. Next base: position 14,088 of record NW_027198263.1, read on the forward strand.
TGAGTGTCAACTTTATGCCTCAATATCTCTGCCACCAGGTCACTGAGTGTCAACTTTATGCCTCAATATCTCTGCCACCAGGTCACTGAGTGTCAACTTTATGCCTCAATATCTCTGCCACCAGGTCACTGAGTGTCAACTTTATGCCTCAATATCTCTACCACCAGGTCACTGAGTGTCAACTGCCACCAGGTCACTGAGTGTCAACTTTATGCCTCAATATCTCTGCCACCAGGTCACTGAGTGTCAACTTTATGCCTCAATATCTCTGCCACCAGGTCACTGAGTGTCAACTTTATGCCTCAATATCTCTGCCACCAGGTCACTGAGTGTCAACTTTATGCCTCAATATCTCTGCCACCAGGTCACTGAGTGTCAACTTTATGCCTCAATATCTCTGCCACCAGGTCACTGAGTGTCAACTTTATGCCTCAATATCTCTGCCACCAGGTCACTGAGTGTCAACTTTATGCCTCAATATCTCTGCCACCAGGTCACTGAGTGTCAACTTTATGCCTCAATATCTCTGCCACCAGGTCACTGAGTGTCAACTTTATGCCTCAATATCTCTACCACCAGGTCACTGAGTGTCAACTTTATGCCTCAATATCTCTGCCACCAGGTCACTGAGTGTCAACTTTATGCCTCAATATCTCTGCCACCAGGTCACTGAGTGTCAACTTTATGCCTCAATATCTCTGCCACCAGGTCACTGAGTGTCAACTTTATGCCTCAATATCTCTACCACCAGGTCACTGAGTGTCAACTTTATGCCTCAATATCTCTGCCACCAGGTCACTGAGTGTCAACTTTATGCCTCAATATCTCTACCACCAGGTCACTGAGTGTCAACTTTATGCCTCAATATCTCTGCCACCAGGTCACTGAGTGTCAACTTTATGCCTCAATATCTCTGCCACCAGGTCACTGAGTGTCAACTTTATGCCTCAATATCTCTGCCACCAGGTCACTGAGTGTCAACTTTATGCCTCAATATCTCTGCCACCAGGTCACTGAGTGTCAACTTTATGCCACAATATCTCCCTAACTACTGATTGAAAAAATTTTTTTGTTTTATTACTTACTGAAAATTATTATCTTTAATTCTGTAAGACTTTTTTTTTCAAAAATTATTGGACCCTGGTGCACCCTTTGAGATTTGGCCTCTGGACCTTGAAAGGGTTAATGAACCTCCAAATGGTCTTACAAAGGAGCGTTCCTGTCTTAAGAATTTACTAACTTTTTTCACTACAGTATTTGAGGAGGTAGATCATGGTACTGAATATGATAGAGTTCCACATCAGAGTCTATTGTGGAAACTTAAGGCACACAGGATAGAAAGAGAAATTTTTACACTCTATAAATATGAAATACAGTGGAACATCTACTTACGAATGCATCCACGTGCGAGTTTTTCTAGATACCAGCAGTCACAAAGTTTTTTGCTTTCAGACACGAGTGAAATTTCCTTATGCAAGTGGGCCTCAAGGGAGGTTCAATGATGCTGGTGAGGGGCTCTTGATCTATGGAATTGGATCTCAGCTGTTTGTTGGACTATCTTATTGAAACTTGGGCAATGTATGATGGAAAAATACTTCTTAATGTACACCAAAAATGAAAGAAATTGGACCATAAATAACAGAGTTCCTTTCTCAGCCATTAGTCACCCCTTAGCTGAATTTTTGTATTGTTTTTATGGTTACAGTGGACCCTCGACCAGCGATATTAATCCATTCCTGAGAGCTCATCGTTAATCAAAATTATCGTTAGTCGAGTTAATTTTCCCCATAAGAAATGATGGAAATCAAATTAATCCATGCAAGACACCCGAAAGTATTGAAAAAAAAATTTTTACCACATGAAATATTAATTTTAATACACACAAACTGAAGAAGACATGCACAGTTACATGACACTTACCTTTACTGAAGATCTGGTGATGATTGATGGGATGGGAGGAGGGGAGAGTGTTGATCTTCTTAGTGTTTAGAAGGGGAATCCCCTTCCAATAGGACTTGAGGTAGCAAGTCTTTTTCTGGGGTTACTTCCCTTGTTCTTTTAATGCCACTAGGACCAGCTTCAGAGTCACTGGACTTCTGTCGCACAACATATCTGTCCATAGAGGCCTGTACCTCCCGTTCCTTTATGACATTTCTAAAGTGTTTCACAACATTGTCACTGTACAGGTTGCCAACATGGCTTGCAGTAGCTGTGTAAGGGTGATTTTCGTCCATAAAGGTTTGCACTTTAAGCCACATTGCACAGATTTCCTTAATCTTAGAAGTAGGCAACTTCTTCAATTTCTCTCTCCCCTCCTCCGAAGCAGTTTCCTCAGGTGTGGCCTCATGCTGATGAAGATGATCTAGCAGCTCATCAGTGGTTAGTTCTTCATTGTCCTCCTCCACAAACTCTTCCACATCCTCCCCACTAACCTCCAACCCCAAGGACTTCCCCAATGCCAAAATGGATTCCTCAACTGGCATAGGATTCTCAGGGTTAGCCTCAAACCCTGCAAAATCCCTTTTGTCTACACATTCTGGATACAGTTTTTTCCAAGCAGAGTTCAAGGTCCTCTTAATCACTTCCTCCTAAGCTTTACATATAATGTTTACACAATTGAGGATGGTAAAGTGATCTTTCCAAAACTCTCTTAGAGTCAGTTGAGTTTCTGAGGTCACTACAAAGCATCTTTCAAGCATAGCTTTTGTGTACAGTTTCTTGTAGTTGGAAATGACCTGCTGATCCATGGGCTGCATGAGAGGAGTGGTATTAGGAGGCAAAAACTTCACCTTAATGAAGCTCATGTCCCTAGAAAGTCGCTCTGCCAAATCTGAATGATGACCAGGAGCATTGTCTAATACCAGGAGGCACTTAAGGTCTAATTTCTTTTCAATTAGGTAATTTTTCACATTGGGGGCAAATGCATGGTGTAACAAGTCATAGAAAAAGTCCCTAGTGACCCATGCCTTACTGTTTGCTCTCCTCAGCACACACAAATTAGCCTTGAGGACATTGTTTTTCCTGAACACACTGGGAGTTTCAGAGTGATACACCAATAAAGGCTTCACTTTGCAATCACCACTAGCAATGGCACACATCAACAGAGTAAGCCTGTCTTTCATAGGCTTATGTCCTGGGAGTGCCTTTTCCTCCTGAGTAATGTACGTCCTGCTTGGCATTTTCTTCCAAAACAGGCCTGTTTCATCACAATTAAACACTTGTTCAGGTTTCAGTCCTTCACTGTCTATGCACTCCTTGAATTCCTGCACATATTTTTCAGCCGCTTTGTGGCCCGAACTGGCAGCCTCACCATGCCTTATCACACTATGAATGCCACTACGCTTCTTAAATCTCTCAAACCAACCTTTACTGGCCTTAAATTCACTCACATCACCACTAGTTGCAGGCATTTTTTTAATTAAATCGTCATGCAACTTCCTAGCCTTTTCATATATGATTGCTTGAGAGATGCTATCTCCTGCTATCTGTTTTTCTTTTATCCACACCAATAAGAGTCTCTCAACATCTTCTATCACTTGCAATCTCAGTTTCGAAAACATAGTTGCACTTTTGGCAAGAACAGCTTCCTTGATTGCCATTTTCTTGCCCACAATAGTAGCGATGGTTGATTGGGGTTTACTATACAACCTGACCAGCTCGGAGACATGTACTCCACTTTCATACTTAGCAATGATCTCTTTCTTCATCTCCATAGTAATTCTCACCCTTTTGGCTGTAGGGTTGGCACTAGAAGCTTTCTTGGGGCCCATGGTGACTTATTTTGTAGGTGCAATCACTACAAAGGCTGTGATAATATAAAATGTTCCAATTGTATGTTTGGAAGCGACCGCGGTGGATGGCTGGCTTGTAAACACTGGCACCCATGGGACAAGTGAGGCATGCTCAGGCCAAAGCGGGCATGTCTCGAACGGACCGAATAGCGTTGGTCGGGTTTTTTAGTGCTAGTCGAGGCAAAAATTTTCCGTTAAAAGGTATCACTAGTCGGATTTATCGTTAATTGATGCCATCGTTGGTCGAGGATCCACTGTATATTCTTGTTTTTTTTTTTTGGTCTCATTTAACCCTTTCAGGGTCGGCAGGCCCTCTCCCAAACCTGTTCTCAGGGTCGGTAAAAATTTGAAAAAAGAAAATTATTTTTTCTTATGAAAATTTTTTGTCATCAATACTTACGGAGATATGGAGGTGTGAAGTTGACAGAACTTGAACCGCATACAGCAACATCGCCGACTGCCAGTCACCCAGTAATAGTTTATTTTGTTTATTATTACTTTTTTCTTTAATTTTTTAATATTTAATTTTTTCAAGTAACTTTTATGGCCTCTGAGACCAACATGAAGACTGTTTGGTATATATTCACTCATTGTTCCTTAATAATGTGAGTAGTCATGAAAGCGCTTGGAATTTCTCTATTTTTCACAGCGGTTGTTTTGCATATTCACTCATTGTATACTACACAATAACAGCACAAACTTTGCTGTCATTATATTGTTTACAAAACATGTTTACACAAACCAACAATAAAAAAAGTTGTTTATTACTATTTTTCTATCATATATATGCTCATATAGAGTCACTGGACAGGTTCCTATAACTACCAGAGGTTGTGAAAGCTTGTAGTAGTGTGGGGGTGGACTTGTAAATATGGTGAGTCACCAGTGTGTAGTGTGTCACAATGATGCATCATACCACCACTCACTAACCTCACTGCTGAGTCACCAGTGTGTAGTGTGTCACAATGATGCATCATACCACCACTCACTAACCTCACTGCTGAGTCACCAGTGTGTAGTGTGTCACAATGATGCATCATACCACCACTCACTAACCTCACTGCTGAGTCACTGGTGTGTAATGTGTCACAGTGATGCATCATACCACCACTCACTAACCTCACTGCTGAGTCACTGGTGTGTAGTGTGTCACAATGATGCATCATACCACCACTCACTAACCTCACTGCTGAGTCACTGGTGTGTAGTGTGTCACAATGATGCATCATACCACCACTCACTAACCTCACTGCTGAGTCACTGGTGTGTAGTGTGTCACAATGATGCATCATACCACCACTCACTAACCTCACTGCTGAGTCACCAGTGTGTAGTGTGTCACAATGATGCATCATACCACCACTCACTAACCTCACTGCTGAGTCACTGGTGTGTAGTGTGTCACAATGATGCATCATACCACCACTCACTAACCTCACTGCTGAGTCACTGGTGTGTAGTGTGTCACAATGATGCATCATACCACCACTCACTAACCTCACTGCTGAGTCACTGGTGTGTAGTGTGTCACAATGATGCATCATACCACCACTCACTAACCTCACTGCTGAGTCACTGGTGTGTAGTGTGTCACAATGATGCATCATACCACCACTCACTAACCTCACTGCTGAGTCACTGGTGTGTATATCATGTGGGAGTTCGACACGTGGATTAGGTAAAGAAATACTCACGTAGGCTGGTAGTACGTATAATTACAGATAATGTGGAGTGCGCCCTTACAACCGTACCTATCTCTCTGCTCTCTTAACACTGACTGACTGGCCGCCCACAGTACCCATATGTGAGGGGGTCTTTGAATAATGCCAGGTCAGCGCAATATGAGTTCAGATAGTGACTCAGGCAGAGACGGTTGGTCGTTGAGTCAACGGTACACTGGTTACTGGTAACTGGTTACTACTTCTGAGAGCTCGGCAACGCTAATGTATGTCGTCCCGACATACAACTAATACAAACTAGAGATGGCAGGTATACGGCTTGGGCTGATTCTATACAATGTCAAAGTACACAACAATTAAACATTATAACATACATAAGTAGAACATTGGAATGGAAGCTTACGTAACTGAAACTGTAATGCAATACAAGGTATAATATAGCACAACTTAAAACTCAACAAATGAACATCGAACTCAACGTTGAGATTACAAGTGATAAAAAAAAATTTTGATCGATCGATCTGTATTCATGTGATCTACGGATTCTGAGGGAAGAATATATACAAAGAAAGAGTGTTTAACAGAAAGGCAGATTCGGTGCACTCAAATCTAGACTGTTAACTCTCAGAATGCGGAGAGAACATGAACACACAAAAAAATTCTTGAATACTGATAAGTTGATACTATAATTATTCATCTATACAGGTTATTTACATTTAACCCCAACTCTACTAGGGTGAGATTGACATATGCAGAATGGGTGTCATCTCTGGGAGGATCAAACTCTGTAGCATTGGCTAACTCATGCTGTATTTGAGGCAAATCTGAATTGGAAGTTACAAATGATACTTGAGGATTTCTCAATACCTGTCGTGTACGTAGGGAATAACGACATTCAGGTTGATCGTCTGACTGAGTATCAGAGGAAGAGAGTACAGGATCAGGAGGATTGTCAGAGTCTGTCACATTAGTCTGGGTTGGAACATCATTATCATCACATACTAACTTCATATGATCCAAATGCGATTCTTTATACTGACCAGTACTAATCTCTCTAACCTTATACTTATTACCAGTGATATGTTCAACTACTCGATAAGGACCAATAAACTTTTGATCAAGCTTTGGCATTGCAGACGTTTTGTTAAAGTTAATCAGCATAACTCTCGAACCTACTTTGATTTTGGATGGCTTTGATCGAGTGTTTGCGACTCTTGTAAATTCTGCTGTTGATTTATGAAGTGTTTCACGGATTCTTCTAAAAACACTTTGAGCTAAGCTGGTACGAGTTGCTATGAAATCATCAGGGTTGTAATTTGGTTTCGGATTAGAATATAACAACTCATAAGGCAAACGTTTATCTACACCATACAATGCATAATGTGGAGTGTCACCTATAGAAACATTGTAAGCAGAATTTATAGCACACTGCACATCAGGTATAACTTCATCCCAAGTTTCACTGTTGGGATTGATAGTGGCTCTCAAGACATCAAGTACTTTCTTATTGGTTCGTTCCGCTAACCCATTGCTGGCAGGATGATGAGGAACAATGGTGGATTTAGAGATCTTGTACAAGGTGCACAAATTTTCAAGAATTTCATTACAAAATTCACCTCCATTATCTGTTACTAGGGACTTAGGGGTAGTATGCCTGCAGATAATGCGTTCTTTAAACACTTTAGCTACTGTCTCGGCAGTCTTATCTGCAATAGGAACTAACTCACAATATCTGGTGAAATGGTCTACCATAACACACAGATGTTTGTTACCTTGGAGGGAACATTGGAAATTAGTTAACAAATCTAGCGCAACTCTTTCCCACGGTTCGCTAGTAGTTGGATATACTTGGATTGGATTAGGACCATTAGCATTGCCTTTATGTTGCATGCAGACACTACATTTCTTAACATACTCAGAAATATCAGTTGCCATACGAGGCCAAAAGTATTTCAATCTGGCTTGTTTTACTGAACGATCCATACCAGGGTGTGCAACACCTGGTACATCGTGAACTAGCTGTAAGGCTACATTCACTAGTGACTGTGGAATTACTAACTGGTATACTCTTCTGCTAGGAGTACCCAACTCGGCTGTTCGATACAGTAATTCTTGGTTCATGACAAAGTCACTGATGGGTGCTGGTGGCTTCACAGTCAGAATAAGATCTTCCTGGAGCAGGAATCGAATCACACCAGACCACATGGGATCTGTTCGTTGAGCATTCTTTACATCTTCAACACTAAATGGAGGGTCTGCAGTTACTATACTAACATGTCGCGATAAGGCATCTGCGACTACATTTGACTTGCCAGGTAAATGCTCAAAGGTGGGATTTAACTCTTGGATAGTCAAGGTCCATCTGGCTAACCTTCCAGTAGGTTGTTTGTTCTGGAATAAGGGTATCAGTGGAGCATGGTCTGTCAAGACACGAACAGAGTACTGATAAATAATGTCTCGGAAGCTTCTTGCTCAGTTACTGTATAATTACGTTCAGCCTTCGTAAGGACTCGGCTAGCAAATGCAACTGCGTTGTACTTGCCATCGGTCTTCTGAGCTAGTACGGCACCTATGCCAATTGAACTAGCATCAGTTGTCAGATAGAAGGGCTTAGAAAAATCTGGAAATTTCAAAATTGGAGCAGATGTTAGCTTTTCTTTTAGAGTTTGGAATGCTCTTTCTTGACGGAAGGTCCAAACAAAAGGAGCATCTTTCTTAAGCAACTCAGTTAGAGGAGCAGCTATGGAAGAAAAATTGGCAATGAAAGATCTATAAAAACCTGCTAAGCCCACAAAGGATCTTACGGCATCAGCAGTTTTGGGAGTTGGAAAATTTAGTACTGCAGTTACTTTACTTTGGTCAGTCGTAACCCCTCTAGGAGTGACTACGTGACCAAGAAACTTAATTTCTGATCTGAAAAATTGACATTTAGACAGTTTGATCTTTAAATTGGCTTCTTCAAGCTTACCAAGTACTACATCAAGTCTTTACAAGTGTGTATCCACGTCTTTAGACATGACGATTACGTCATCTAAGTACACCATAAGTGCATTACCTATGAGACCTCTAAAGATATTAGTCATGAGCCTTGAGAACGTGATAGGGGAAGATCGTAATCCAAACGCCATACGGAGGAAGTGATAATGACCTTTAGGAGTGGAGAATGCAGTTAGCTCTTGGCTGTCCTCGTGAAGAGGGACTTGCCAAAACCCTTGTAACAAATCTAGGGTTGAAAAGACTTTGTTATCTCTGATATTACGTAAAAGATCACCCAGTACAGGGAGTGGAAAGCGATCTGGAATGGTTTTCGCGTTTAACTTCCTGAAGTCAATCACTGGGCGCCAAGTACCATCCTTCTTAGGTACTAGTATCAAGGGTGCATTCCAAGGGGAATTGCTAGGTGCAATAACTCCATCATCAAGCATTTGATTGATCAATTCTTCTGCAACAGCAACTTGTGAATGAGGCATTCTGTACGCAGGTATGTAGATAGGTCTAGTACCAGGTTCAAGTGGAATACGATGGGACAATAAGTTCGTTATACCCATCTTCTCACCTGGTAAAGCAATGGCTTTACGACGTTTGTTCAACAGAGTCAACAAACGCTTGACTTCATCTGGGAAGTCAGTGGGAGCTAAGTCTTTCTCCTCAACTGGTGGAACAGATTGATCCAGTGAAGTGGATGAGGTCTCCCCGGCAGAAATAGCACCGACCCACTGGTCAGGTGACAACTCATCCTCTACCTGAACAGGGTAAGGATAGTGAACAAGGTCAACAAGATTGGTATTTGCTCTGAGGAGAACACTGTGACCAGAAGTGTTGGCCAGGAAGAAATGGATCTTACTATCTCTTACAACATGTAAGGATGGTTCAACAAATAGACCTTTTACTTTGCAGGAATCACTGTCAACTAGGACGTTATCACCATCTGGAACACTAGGAACAACTACAGACACTCTAGTGAGAGCACTAGCCGCAACAGAGATGTCTTTCTGCAGACGGCATGTGACATCAACAAGAGATGGCATTACTAGTTTCAAGTAATCGTTTTCTGACAAGGCGTCCCCTGTGGAGAAACTACTACTCGAACTAGCAGTCATTGCAGGGATAGGTTGTGCACTCAAGGCAATCTGAGTGTCCTCGGACACTTGAGGCATCGGACTATCCTGCAAGTCTGAAGGTATAGGTGGAACACAGATGGGAGTGACAGAATTACCAGTGCCTGACCACTTGGGTACGCTACTGGAGAATGCATTAGCTTGTAAGGACTTAATCCATACATCATACTCTGCAGCAGTATAACAGATTTCTGATCCAAGCTGGTAACCCCAGAATGGAACGATCAAGTCGTCAATTTGGGCATGCCATCGATAAGGGTCGAGCACAATGCGTAAGTCTCGCATGGAAGCAAATCCCAGTAGAAGGTCACCAGGGAAAGTAATCTGGTCGACAACAAGGAAGGAAGCAGTGAAGTCTCTACCTTGGATAGAAAAGGTTAGGGAAGTCCGACCTTGGACACGCAGGTGAGAACCAGCTACTCCACTAAGGGAGGACACATGAGTCGGTTCTACGAGAAGGACATGTCGTAACTGCTTATCCTTAAACAAACTAGACCTAATAATATTGACTTGCGCACCAGAGTCCATGAACAAATGAACGGGCGCATTATAAACAGATGCTTGCACTATAGGGCCTATGGTTGCATTGGAAGTTATGTGCAAACAAAAAGGTGGATTGTCATCAGAAAAGACTTGTTCCACTTCATCCCCAAAATCATCTATGTCAGAGACATGTGAAGCAACATCATCAGCAGGATTGTCATTCTCGAGACTGCTTAAGGCTTCAAAGGAATTGTGAATGGGGATGGTGTACTCATTATCACCTACTGTCACCATGGGACGGTTCGACTGGGGCGCTCGAATTCCCCCGAATTGGAAGAACGAGCCTGGTTCTGGTTAGTTTGAGAATTGGAAGAATGAGCCTGGTTCTGGTTATTTTGAGAACCACGATATCTGTTTCCACTACGGGTTCTGCGGTTGGAACGGCCACGGAAGGACCTAGAGTACTGAAGGTTATAGAGAGCATTGCACTCAGATGTGTCATGTCCATGTATTCTATGATAAGTACAGTAGGGAAGATCTGGGTACTCATCATCAGTACGACGTCTCTTAGGGTAACTATCAGGACAATTAATTGCAATATGGCCACGGAAACCACAGTTGTAACAATTCCGCCGACTATGGTTACTGAATGTACTATGAATACTATGAGGTGTATAACGACTCTGTACACTGGGTCTTGGTGATCTCTGAGATGGTTGACGACCACGATTTGTCTCTGTGGCGCAAACAAGAGGTGGTGCAGACTGAGGCATAGGTGTGAAATTACTTTTAATACATGGGAAAGTACCCTGGGGGCACAAGGAACGTACATGATTTAAGGCTGTAAGTGGTTCCATCGTCACAGTTGGAGGATGAGTCTCATAAGCACACACGGAAGCAGGTGGCATTAGTTCTTTAATTGCTCCAAAAGCTGCTATTTTAGCAAATGGTTCTGTGAATGGTTTAACCTCTTCAGGGAGAAAAGATGATGATTGGACAGCATTGATAAATGATGATAAAAGTTTGTCTAATCTAACAGCAAATGCACTCAACGATTCATTACTCATGGGTGTAGCATTCACTAGTTCCCTAAGAACGACATATGGATCAGCTGTTTTTACTGGGACAAGGAAAGAACGAATCAGTTCCTCATATTGTGACCACTTAGTAAGATTCCTGAAGTCTCGCATATCAAGATCAACAACGTGAACAGCAGCAGGGGATCGATAAAGAGCTTCTTTAGCAAGTCTGATAAGACTTTCCTCTGAAGGAGGACCTTCAACTAGAGCACTAGCACGAGAACGAATGGCCGCAAACCATGCTTCAAGACTATGTACATGGCCATTGAATAAAGGTAACGCATCAAGGGAATCACGAGTATAACTATAGTATCTCGGTGTCTGGGTCGGTCTGTCAGTCGGTAAGGAACTGTGAGGACTGATGACAGGGGCAACAGTAGCTTGAGAGGTCTGAGTGTCGACATTCACTAAAGTATCACTTGACGGTATGTGAGACATAATGGCAAAGTAGCACGAGAATAAATAAGGCAAAAATAATGAACAATAAAAATGATATAAAATTCTAGAATTGAAATAAAAGATATACAACTAATTCTGCAGAAGTAATAAAAAAAAATGTCTAAGATACACTGCAAGAGGAAGGACAACTCAATGTGAAGGACTATTGGTCAAGAAAAAATTTACATTGAAATATACAAGTAAAAATATGACTGGAGACTGAATTAAATGCAAAAGGAGCTGTCTTTACTCTTGCTAATAAAGAAATTAATTAATTAAATTTTAAATCAATGTAAAAGTATAAAATAAAATTATTAAATTGTTAACTGGGAAATTTAAGTATTTTCTAAGAATGCATAAATGAGATTAAAATATAATTCATAAAAATATCAATAAAAGAAAATAATTCACTGCAGAACAAGTGCAACAAAATAATTCACTGCAGAACAAGTGCAACAAAATAATTCACTGCAGAACAAGTGCAACAAAATAAGGTGTAGAAATAATCACTGCAGTAATAAAGTGTCACTGGGAAAACTCAGGTTAAATGATAAAATTAAAATATGAAGAAAAAAAATAAACTGATTGAACACTTTAACTCTTAATTGTAAATTAGACAAAACAATTTACTCAAAGAGTAAAGAAAACACTTTACGTTAAAAGTAATTGAAATTGCATCAAGAGTGAATTTGTTCAAAGAAATATAAAAATATGAATAAAATAAAACAAAGGAACAAAACGGGTAATTTAACACTTACAGTGGCGGGGCACACAACATTATTAGTATATTCTTACAACAAAATCTTGCTGTGACTGATACGACAAAAATTTGCTGGCAAAAATAATGGTACACAGTCTGCGAAAAAATTAGAGGAATGAGACACTGCTGGCATACGAAAAAAGACACGCATAGAAATAAATGGATAATTTGGTATACTGGGGTGAATATCACTGCATGAAATACAATGACAATTACTGGAGAATACAACGCTGAAAGAATACAATAAAAAAAATGAATCACTTCACACAGAGTGACTGACTGGTACACTACACAATAATACTTACTACAGACAGGAGTAGCATAAAAAAAAACACAGAATAAAAAAAATATAAGATGAGCGAAAACACTGAAAAATATTGTAAAAATAGCGAGTCAAAGAAAAAACTGAGTCTACACTGAAAACACAAGGTTTAGAGTACACAAGAAATTTACTATAAATGTCTCACACACGCAAATGTCTTTAAATGCAAGAAAAATGTCTCTAAAGTATCACTGAAGTCTGTAGTAATCGGGTGATTACTGGTGATGAGGGTAGGTTGTAGGTTGTCCTGCGCGGTGATGACTGACGCCTCCTACACTCACTGTTGTCGGAAGAAATGCGCTCTCTCGGTGAACTCCCATAATTGGGTTTTATCGTTGGCGCTCACCTACAATCTCTTGACCAATTATGTGAGTCAAAACAGTATTAGGACCCGGTACAAGGGTGCAAACAACCACAGGTAGATGAGGTGGGTGGCTGGTGGTGGTTGTGAAGGGAGAGTGTGGTGGGTGCTTGCTGGCGCTCAACGCCCGCCACTCTACCCACGAAGGTGGCTTGATAAGCCACTCTATGGCACAGGAATGGTGAAAACCACTCTTAGCATCCAACAGGGAGCACAAAGCGATATAGACAATACTTCAGAGGAACTTGGCTTACTTCTTACTGCGTGGCTTACTTCTCTCTCTCAGCTGGGTTAGAAGCTGGGTTGGCTGACTGGCTTACCCCACGAGAATGGCTGGCTGGAAGACGTGTAACGATGCACAAAGCACGGAGGAGCAGTTGAATGACAGGAGACAGGCTGGATGATAGGCTGACTGGCGTTCACTTCCACAGTCTGGCTTACTGACTGGCTTAATTGCAAAATCCGGGTCACCCCCTCGGAGATTGAAGCAATTAGCACACGAACTAAGCCAGGAAGCTTGAAACGGCTACAACAGGCTTGCAGGTTGGAGGTGGTGAGCGAGGGTAAGCGGCTGGCTGGAGGTTCACCTTTGACCCTGCCGGGTACTCACAAACAGTCTTGTAACGTCTTGAATTACCCGTAAAAACTAAATCCACGCTCCACACCGCTGTCACCATTTATCATGTGGGAGTTCGACACGTGGATTAGGTAAAGAAATACTCACGTAGGCTGGTAGTACGTATAATTACAGATAATGTGGAGTGCTACCTTACAACCGTACCTATCTCTCTGCTCTCTTAACACTGACTGACTGGCCGCCCACAGTACCCATATGTGAGGGGGTCTTTGAATAATGCCAGGTCAGCGCAATATGAGTTCAGATAGTGACTCAGGCAGAGACGGTTGGTCGTTGAGTCAACGGTACACTGGTTACTGGTTACTACTACTGAGATGTAGTGTCACAATGATGCATCATACAACCACTCACTAACCTCACTGCTGAGTCACCTGTGAGTAGTGTGTCACAATGATGCATCATATCACCACTCACTAACCTCTCTGCTGAGCCACTGGTGTGTAGTGTGTCACAATGATGCATCATACCAGCACTCACTAACCTCACTGCTGAGTCACTGGTGTGTATTGTGTCACAATGATGCATCATACCACCACTCACTAACCTCACTGCTGAGTCACTGGTGTGTAGTGTGTCACAATGATGCATCATACCACCACTCACTAACCTCACTGCTGAGTCACCGGTGTGTAGTGTGTCACAATGATGCATCATACCACCACTCACTAACCTCACTGCTGAGTCACCGGTGTGTAGTGTGTCACAATTTATTTATTAACAATTTGAGCACACATACAGAGGTACAAAAAAATACAGATAAGAGCAGCATGCCAAAGCCACTTATACTATGCATAGCATTACGGGCTGGCTTAAAATTAACTTAAGATTAACTAAGCAATGATGAAATCAGTGATAAAACATTAATGTAAACAGATTACTATAAAGCACAAGTGAGTATTACAAAGACAGGTCATATGGTTGCATGCATTGTTGTACATTCAGTCGTATGAAGTATTCTGTTAGGTAGTGTATTTAAAAAATAATAAAGTTGGATTCGGTTTTAGGTTTAACATTTATGTGATATAATTGTGAGAAACATTTAAGATATACAATTTATATGGTTCAGTTATTCATTATTTATTTGGTTTTGGGTGAGTAAGTGATCTTTGAGAAGAGACTTGAATTTATAAACAGGTAGTGTTTCTTTTATATTTACAGGTAATGAATTCCAGATTTTAGGGCCTTTTATGTGCATTGAGTTTTTGCATAGTGTGAGATGGACATGAGGAACATCAAAGAGTGATCTGTGCCTTGTGTTATGGTCATGTGTTCTGTTGAGGTTGGCAAGGAGATGTTTGAGGGGAGGGTTAATATCAGAGTTAAGTGTTCTATGTATGTAATAGGTGCAGAAATAAGTATGGATGTTTTGTATGGTGAGTAGGTTTAGTGTATTGAATATTGGTGGAGTGTGCTGCCTGTAGTGAGAATTTGTTATCATTCTAACTGCAGCCTTTTGTTGGGTAATTAGTGGTCTGAGATGGTTAATTGTTGTTGAGCCCCATGCACAAATTCCATAGGTGAGATAGGGGTAAATAAGAGAGTGATATAGGGCCAGGAGGGCTGACTGTGGAACATAGTACCGTATCTTCGATAGTATGCCTACAGTCTTGGAAATTTTCTTAGAAATTTGTTGTATATGTGTATGAGATTTGAGTCTATTATCAAGGTGGATTCCTAAGAATTTTCCCTCTGTTAGCTTTGTGATAGGTGATCCGTTTATCATTATGTTAAGAGGGACATCTGTAGCTCTGTTACCAAACTGAATGAAGTAGGTTTTTTCAATGTTTAGTGTAAGTTTGTTAGTCCTCATCCAGGTAGATATTTTCTGTAATTCGGTATTTACAGTATTGGCTAGCGTGACTGGGCTTGGGTGAGAGAAGACGTATGTAGTGTCATCTGCAAATAGTGTGGGTTTGAGTAATTGCGAAGCATTTGGAAGGTCATTTATGTATAGGAGAAAGAGAAGAGGGCCAAGGACACTTCCCTGTGGGACACCAACTGTAATTGGTTGCGCAGAAGAGTTTGCCCCATTTGCGTACACATATTGGCTTCTGTTGCTGAGGTATGACTTGAGGTAGTTGAGGGAGTGCCCTCTTATACCATAGTGTGACAATTTTACGTGGAGCAAGTCATGGTCAACTGTATCAAAAGCTTTATGTAAGTCAATGAAGATCCCCAGTGGGACTTCTTTTTTCTCTATTGCAGTGTATATATGTTCTAGCATGTGTATAATAGCATCATTAGTATTTTTATTAGGCCTGAATCCAAATTGGCAGGGGTTGAGTATGTTTTGGGAGATAAGGTAGGAGTAGATTCGTTTATGAATTAATTTTTCGAAGATTTTTGAGAGAGGGTGTAAGATGGATATTGGCCTATAGTTATTCAACTCTGTTTGGTCTCCTCCTTTGTGGATCGGGGTGACCCTTGCTATTTTGAGTACTGTAGGGAAGGTGGAGGATTCAGTGGATTTGTTAAAGAGTGTTGCAATGATTGGTGATAGCACTTGTGACACTTTTTTGTATATAAAGGGTGGTAAGGTATTTAAATCTCCTGCCTTGCTTTTTAGTGCGTTGATAATAAGGGAGACTTTGTATGGGTTAGTCGGAGCTAGGAACAGTGTGTTCGGGTAGTTGCCGGTGAGGTAATCATTTGGTGGGGTATCTGAGCTTGGGATTTTATTGGCAAGGTTTTGTCCTATAGTGGAGAAGAAATCATTGAGTCTGTTTGCTGTTTCTGTTGGTGGGAGTTGGGGTTCATCTGATTTTGCTAATTTTATTTCGCTATTTCGTGATATCTTTTTTGTTCCCAGAATTTCTGATAGGGTTTTCCAGGTCTTTTTTATATCACCTCGTAAGTTGGATAATCTGTTCTCATAATACAATTTTTTTGCCCTTCTTATCAGGCTGGTTAGGATTGACGAGTAACGTTTTGTTTGGTCTCTGGTTATGTGACCCATTCTGTACTGTTTTTCATATTGGTGTTTTGTATTTATGGATTTGAGAATGCTGGGTGTTAGCCAGGGACTGTTCAGTCTCTTAGCTGTCATCTGTTTAGTTTTTTTAGGGCAGTGCTTGTTATAGAGGTATTGGGTCTTTTTTAGAAAATTATTTATACATTCGTCAATATCTGTATAGATTTCTAGCTCAGTGTGCCAATCAATGTTTGCTACTGCTGTTGTGAAGTTATTAATGGCTGCCTCATTGTGAAGTCTGAAGGTGACTTTAGTAGTGTCTTGGGGTAGTTTACCAAGAGTTGTTATGAGGAAAGTAGGGTAGTGGTCTGTGGTATTATCTGTAATTATGCCTGATTTTAAAGGGGATATGGTGTTGGTCCAGATGTGGTCAAGTAGGGAAACACTAGTCTCTGTAACTCTTGTAGGTTTTGTTACTGTTGGTAGTAACATACAGTTACTCATTGTGTTTGTGAATTCAGTAACGTGTGGGTCCTGGTCTTGCAGGAGATTTATATTGAAGTCACCTGAGAGTAGTAAGTGATCTTTGTTCATGCGTGCATCAGTTATCATACTTCCTAGGTTTTGACTAAATTGGCTAATGTTTGACTGTGGAACTCTGTAGATGTTTATCAATGTGAGAGGTTTTTGTAGGTATTTGGATTTGAATTTAGCTATTATATATTCCCCATGTTCATCCCTTGTGCAAGTATTAGTGATACATTCTAGTTGGTCTGAGTAGTATATGGCTGTGCCACCCCCTTGTTGGTCTGGCCTACAGTTGTGTATGGCTGTGTAACCAGGAATGGCATAGACATCTGTACTATCAGGCTTTAGCCAGGTTTCAGTTAGTGTAATGATGGACATATTGGCATGTAAGGAATTTAGTAATGCTATGAGGTCATCGTAATGCTTGCTTAAAGATCTGATATTGTAGTTAAAGATAGTTATGTTGTTGTTGGCACTGAGAAGTGCCTTTGATTGCTCTGCAGTGTAGTAATTACAGTAACTGTTTGATTCATTTAAGTCATTAAATAAGAGGTTGGTATCAGGATCAATGCTTGTAATCATAAGATTTGTAGTGAATCTATAGTTAGAATTAAGTATAAAACAAAGTAAATAGTCTTAAGCTAAAAAATAGCACCTGAATTATTTAACAAATGTAAAATAATGAGCTAAGGTAGTTTTTTTTTTTTTTAAGCTAAAATAAAGGAGACAATATAAAAGGGACTAATACAAATAAAGTGATGATCAAATAATGGCGCTTGGGAATATGATAGTAGGTAGTGCTATAAAGGTAATTTTTTAAAGTTAGAATTTTAGTATAAAATTATAATATAAAAGGGACTAATATAGGTTGTGGTGAACAATAAAGTGGTAATCAAATAAATGAGCTTTGGAATATAATGGCAAAATTGTGAACTTATTCTACTTTAGCACCTGAGAATAGCACCTTGATTATTTTAACAATTGTGAATATATAAACTAGGGTAGTTATATAAAGCTAAAATAAAGGAGAAAATATATAAGGGACTAAAATTAAGTAATGGTAAACAAAGTTAAATGGACAGATGGTAGGAATTATAATATAAACTTATAATATAAAAATACAATTTGAAATGGTACTTGCAATTGCACTAGAGTCTGGTATAGGTTGTTGACAAGATCAAGATTATAACTAGATTTAAATTGACAAAATAAAATTCACAATTAAAGTACCAAAAGAATAATAGTAAAAAAATAACAATGGTAATGTCTTGGTTATAATATGATAGTAAGATGGTAGACAGGTACCCAGGTACACAGGTACAAAGGATGATATAAAGGTTGGGGTTGAATATACAAATTTGAAAATTTGGCAACAAAATGTTATGGGAAGTATAAGATAATGTTTAATGTACCAAAGTAAAATTGACTGGTAGTAAATATGGTGTTTAATAAAATTTTAGTAAGTAATAATGATTACAAAAAAAGTGAAAAAGTAATGTTTATTTCATTCAATATTGCACTGGTAGTTATACTAGAGGTTATATGGCAGTACAAGGTAATTAATGATGCATCATACCACCACTCACTAACCTCACTGCTGAGTCAATGGTGTGTATTGTGTCACAATGATGCATCATACCACCACTCACTAACCTCACTGCTGAGTCACTGGTGTGTAGTGTGTCACAATGGTGCATCATACCACCACTCACTAACCTCACTGCTGAGTCACAGGTGTGAAGTGTGTCACAATGATGCATCATACCACCACTCACTAACCTCACTGCTGAGTCACTGGTGTGTAATGTGTCACAATGATGCATCATACCACCACTCACTAACCTCACTGCTGAGTCAATGGTGTGTATTGTGTCACAATGATGCATCATACCACCACTCACTAACCTCACTGCTGAGTCACTGGTGTGTAGTGTGTCACAATGATGCATCATACCACCACTCACTAACCTCACTGCTGAGTCAATGGTGTGTATTGTGTCACAATGATGCATCATACCACCACTCACTAACCTCACTGCTGAGTCACTGGTGTGTAGTGTGTCACAATGATGCATCATACCACCACTCACTAACCTCACTGCTGAGTCAATGGTGTGTAGTGTGTCACAATGATGCATCACACCACCACTCACTAACCTCACTGCTGAGTCACTGGTGTGTAGTGTGTCACAATGGTGCATCATACCACCACTCACTAACCTCACTGCTGAGTCACTGGTGTGTAGTGTGTCACAATGGTGCATCATACCACGACTCACTAACCTCACTGCTGAGTCACTGGTGTGTAGTGTGTCACAATGATGCATCATACCACGACTCACTAACCTCACTGCTGAGTCAATGGTGTGTAGTGTGTCACAATGGTGCATCATACCACCACTCACTAACCTCACTGCTGAGTCACTGGTGTGTAGTGTGTCACAATGGTGCATCATACCACGACTCACTAACCTCACTGCTGAGTCACTGGTGTGTAGTGTGTCACAATGATGCATCATACCACCACTCACTAACCTCACTGCTGAGTCACTGGTGTGTAGTGTGTCACAATGATGCATCATACCACCACTCACTAACCTCACTGCTGAGTCAATGGTGTGTATTGTGTCACAGTGATGCATCATACCACCACTCACTAACCTCACTGCTGAGTCACCGGTGTGTAGTGTGTCACAATGTTGCATCATACCACCACTCACTAACCTCACTGCTGAGTCACTGGTGTGTAGTGTGTCACAATGTTGCATCATACCACCACTCACTAACCTCACTGCTGAGTCACTTGTGAGTAGTGTGTCACAATGATGCATCATACCACCACTCACTAACCTCTCTGCTGAGCCACTGGTGTGTAGTGTGTCACAATGATGCATCATACCACCACTCACTACCCTCACTGCTGAGTCACTGGTGTGTAGTGTGTCACAATGATGCATCATACCACCACTCACTACCCTCACTGCTGAGTCACTGGTGTGTAGTGTGTCACAATGATGCATCATACCACCACTCACTAACCTCACTGCTGAGTCACTGGTGTGTATTGTGTCACAATGATGCATCATACCACCACTCACTAACCTCACTGCTGAGTCACCGGTGTGTAGTGTGTCACAATGATGCATCATACCACCACTCACTAACCTCACTGCTGAGTCACTGGTGTGTCTTGTGTCACAATGATGCATCATACCACCACTCACTAACCTCACTGCTGAGTCACTGGTGTGTCTTGTGTCACAATGATGCATCATACCACCACTCACTAACCTCACTGCTGAGTCACCTGTGAGTAGTGTGTCACAATGATGCATCATACCACGACTCACTAACCTCACTGCTGAGTCACTGGTGTGTATTGTGTCACAATGATGCATCATACCACCACTCACTAACCTCACTGCTGAGTCACCGGTGTGTAGTGTGTCACAATGATGCATCATACCACCACTCACTAACCTCACTGCTGAGTCACTGGTGTGTAGTGTGTCACAATGATGCATCATACCACCACTCACTAACCTCACTGCTGAGTCACCAGTGTGTAGTGTGTCACAATGATGCATCATACCACCACTCACTAACCTCACTGCTGAGTCACTGGTGTGTAGTGTGTCACCATGGTGCATCATACCACCACTCACTAACCTCACTGCTGAGTCACTGGTGTGTAGTGTGTCACAATGATGCATCATACCACCACTCACTAACCTCACTGCTGAGTCACTGGTGTGTAGTGTGTCACAATGATGCATCATACCACCACTCACTAACCTCACTGCTGAGTCACCGGTGTGTAGTGTGTCACAATGATGCATCATACCACCACTCACTAACCTCACTGCTGAGTCACTGGTGTGTAGTGTGTCACAATGATGCATCATACCACCACTCACTAACCTCACTGCTGAGTCACCGGTGTGTAGTGTGTCACAATGATGCATCATACCAGCACTCACTAACCTCACTGCTGAGTCACTGGTGTGTAGTGTGTCACAATGATGCATCATACCACCACTCACTAACCTCACTGCTGAGTCACCGGTGTGTAGTGTGTCACAATTTATTTATTAACAATTTGAGCACACATACAGAGGTACAAAAAAATACAGATAAGAGCAGCATGCCAAAGCCACTTATACTATGCATAGCATTACGGGCTGGCTTAAAATTAACTTAAGATTAACTAAGCAATGATGAAATCAGTGATAAAACATTAATGTAAACAGATTACTATAAAGCACAAGTGAGTATTACAAAGACAGGTCATATGGTTGCATGCATTGTTGTACATTCAGTCGTATGAAGTATTCTGTTAGGTAGTGTATTTAAAAAATAATAAAGTTAGATTCGGTTTTAGGCTTAACATTTATGTGATATAATTGTGAGAAACATTTAAGATATACAATTTATAAGGTTCAGTTATTCATTATTTATTTGGTTTTGGGTGAGTAAGTGATCTTTGAGAAGAGACTTGAATTTATAAACAGGTAGTGTTTCTTTTATATTTACAGGTAATGAATTCCAGATTTTAGGGCCTTTTATGTGCATTGAGTTTTTGCATAGTGTGAGATGGACACGAGGAACATCAAAGAGTGATCTGTGCCTTGTGTTATGGTCATGTGTTCTGTTGAGGTTGGCAAGGAGATGTTTGAGGGGAGGGTTAATATCAGAGTTAAGTGTTCTATGTATGTAATAGGTGCAGAAATAAGTATGGATGTTTTGTATGGTGAGTAGGTTTAGTGTATTGAATATTGGTGGAGTGTGCTGCCTGTAGTGAGAATTTGTTATCATTCTAACTGCAGCGTTTTGTTGGGTAATTAGTGGTCTGAGATGGTTAATTGTTGTTGAGCCCCATGCACAAATTCCATAGGTGAGATAGGGGTAAATAAGAGAGTGATATAGGGCCAGGAGGGCTGACTGTGGAACATAGTACCGTATCTTCGATAGTATGCCTACAGTCTTGGAAATTTTCTTAGAAATTTGTTGTATATGTGTATGAAATTTGAGTCTATTATCAAGGTGGATTCCTAAGAATTTTCCCTCTGTTAGCTTTGTGATAGGTGATCCGTTTATCATTATGTTAAGAGGGACATCTGTAGCTCTGTTACCAAACTGAATGAAGTAGGTTTTTTCAATGTTTAGTGTAAGTTTGTTAGTCCTCATCCAGGTAGATATTTTCTGTAATTCGGTATTTACAGTATTGGCTAGCGTGACTGGGCTCGGGTGAGAGAAGACGTATGTAGTGTCATCTGCAAATAGTGTGGGTTTGAGTAATTGCGAAGCATTTGGAAGGTCATTTATGTATAGGAGAAAGAGAAGAGGGCCAAAGACACTTCCCTGTGGGACACCAACTGTAATTGGTTGCGCAGAAGAGTTTGCCCCATTTGCGTACACATATTGGCTTCTGTTGCTGAGGTATGACTTGAGGTAGTTGAGGGAGTGCCCTCTTATACCATAGTGTGACAATTTTACGTGGAGCAAGTCATGGTCAACTGTATCAAAAGCTTTATGTAAGTCAATGAAGATCCCCAGTGGGACTTCTTTTTTCTCTATTGCAGTGTATATATGTTCTAGCATGTGTATAATAGCATCATTAGTATTTTTATTAGGCCTGAATCCAAATTGGCAGGGGTTGAGTATGTTTTGGGAGATAAGGTAGGAGTAGATTCGTTTATGAATTAATTTTTCGAAGATTTTTGAGAGAGGGTGTAAGTTGGATATTGGCCTATAGTTATTCAACTCTGTTTGGTCTCCTCCTTTGTGGATCGGGGTGACCCTTGCTGTTTTGAGTACTGTAGGGAAGGTGGAGGATTCAGTGGATTTGTTAAAGAGTGTTGCAATGATTGGTGATAGCACTTGTGACACTTTTTTGTATATAAAGGGTGGTAAGGTATTTAAATCTCCTGCCTTGCTTTTTAGTGCGTTGATAATAAGGGAGACTTTGTATGGGTTAGTCGGAGCTAGGAACAGTGTGTTCGGGTAGTTGCCGGTGAGGTAGTCATTTGGTGGGGTATCTGAGCTTGGGATTTTATTGGCAAGGTTTTGTCCTATAGTGGAGAAGAAATCATTGAGTCTGTTTGCTGTTTCTGTTGGTGGGAGTTGGGGTTCATCTGATTTTGCTAATTTTATTTCGCTATTTCATGATATCTTTTTTGTTCCCAGAATTTCTGATAGGGTTTTCCAGGTCTTTTTTATATCACCTCGTAAGTTGGATAATCTGTTCTCATAATACAATTTTTTTGCCCTTCTTATCAGGCTGGTTAGGATTGACGAGTAACGTTTTGTTTGGTCTCTGGTTATGTGACCCATTCTGTACTGTTTTTCATATTGGTGTTTTGTATTTATGGATTTGAGAATGCTGGGTGTTAGCCAGGGACTGTTCAGTCTCTTAGCTGTCATCTGTTTAGTTTTTTTAGGGCAGTTCTTGTTATAGAGGTATTGGGTCTTTTTTAGAAAATTATTTATACATTCGTCAATATCTGTATAGATTTCTAGCTCAGTGTGCCAATCAATGTTTGCTACTGCTGTTGTGAAGTTATTAATGGCTGCCTCATTGTGAAGTCTGAAGGTGACTTTAGTAGTGTCTTGGGGTAGTTTACCAAGAGTTGTTATGAGGAAAGTAGGGTAGTGGTCTGTGGTATTATCTGTAATTATGCCTGATTTTAAAGGGGATATGGTGTTGGTCCAGATGTGGTCAAGTAGGGAAACACTAGTCTCTGTAACTCTTGTAGGTTTTGTTACTGTTGGTAGTAACATACAGTTACTCATTGTGTTTGTGAATTCAGTAACGTGTGGGTCCTGGTCTTGCAGGAGATTTATATTGAAGTCACCTGAGAGTAGTAAGTGATCTTTGTTCATGCGTGCATCAGTTATCATACTTCCTAGGTTTTGACTAAATTGGCTAATGTTTGACTGTGGAACTCTGTAGATGTTTATCAATGTGAGAGGTTTTTGTAGGTATTTGGATTTGAATTTAGCTATTATATATTCCCCATGTTCATCCCTTGTGCAAGTATTAGTGATACATTCTAGTTGGTCTGAGTAGTATATGGCTGTGCCACCCCCTTGTTGGTCTGGCCTACAGTTGTGTATGGCTGTGTAACCAGGAATGGCATAGACATCTGTACTATCAGGCTTTAGCCAGGTTTCAGTTAGTGTAATGATGGACATATTGGCATGTAAGGAATTTAGTAATGCTATGAGGTCATCGTAATGCTTGCTTAAAGATCTGATATTGTAGTTAAAGATAGTTATGTTGTTGTTGGCACTGAGAAGTGCCTTTGATTGCTCTGCAGTGTAGTAATTACAGTAACTGTTTGATTCATTTAAGTCATTAAATAAGAGGTTGGTATCAGGATCAATGCTTGTAATCATAAGATTTGTAGTGAATCTATAGTTAGAATTAAGTATAAAACAAAGTAAATAGTCTTAAGCTAAAAAATAGCACCTGAATTATTTAACAAATGTAAAATAATGAGCTAAGGTAGTTTTTTTTTTTTTAAGCTAAAATAAAGGAGACAATATAAAAGGGACTAATACAAATAAAGTGATGATCAAATAATGGCGCTTGGGAATATGATAGTAGGTAGTGCTATAAAGGTAATTTTTTAAAGTTAGAATTTTAGTATAAAATTATAATATAAAAGGGACTAATATAGGTTGTGGTGAACAATAAAGTGGTAATCAAATAAATGAGCTTTGGAATATAATGGCAAAATTGTGAACTTATTCTACTTTAGCACCTGAGAATAGCACCTTGATTATTTTAACAATTGTGAATATATAAACTAGGGTAGTTATATAAAGCTAAAATAAAGGAGAAAATATATAAGGGACTAAAATTAAGTAATGGTAAACAAAGTTAAATGGACAGATGGTAGGAATTATAATATAAACTTATAATATAAAAATACAATTTGAAATGGTACTTGCAATTGCACTAGAGTCTGGTATAGGTTGTTGACAAGATCAAGATTATAACTAGATTTAAATTGACAAAATAAAATTCACAATTAAAGTACCAAAAGAATAATAGTAAAAAAATAACAATGGTAATGTCTTGGTTATAATATGATAGTAAGATGGTAGACAGGTACCCATGTACACAGGTACAAAGGATGATATAAAGGTTGGGGTTGAATATACAAATTTGAAAATTTGGCAACAAAATGTTATGGGAAGTATAAGATAATGTTTAATGTACCAAAGTAAAATTGACTGGTAGTAAATATGGTGTTTAATAAAATTTTAGTAAGTAATAATGATTATAAAAAAAGTGAAAAAGTAATGTTTATTTCATTCAATATTGAATTGGTAGTTATACTAGAGGTTATATGGCAGTACAAGGTAATTAATGATGCATCATACCACCACTAACTAACCTCACTGCTGAGTCACTGGTGTGTAGTGTGTCACAATGATGCATCATACCACCACTCACTAACCTCACTGCTGAGTCAATGGTGTGTAGTGTGTCACAATGGTGCATCATACCACCACTCACTAACCTCACTGCTGAGTCACTGGTGTGTAGTGTGTCACAATGGTGCATCATACCTCGACTCACTAACCTCACTGCTGAGTCACTAGTGTGTAGTGTGTCACAATGATGCATCATACCACCACTCACTAACCTCACTGCTGAGTCAATGGTGTGTAGTGTGTCACAATGGTGCATCATACCACCACTCACTAACCTCACTGCTGAGTCACTGGTGTGTAGTGTGTCACAATGGTGCATCATACCACGACTCACTAACCTCACTGCTGAGTCACTGGTGTGTAGTGTGTCACAATGGTGCATCATACCTCGACTCACTAACCTCACTGCTGAGTCACTAGTGTGTAGTGTGTCACAATGTTGCATCATGCCACCACTCACTAACCTCACTGCTGAGTCACTGGTGTGTAGTGTGCCTCAGTGATGCATCATACCACCACTCACTAACCTCACTGCTGAGTCAATGGTGTGTATTGTGTCACAATGATGCATCATACCACCACTCACTAACCTCACTGCTGAGTCACAGGTGTGAAGTGTGTCACAATGATGCATCATACCACCACTCACTAACCTCACTGCTGAGTCACTGGTGTGTAATGTGTCACAATGATGCATCATACCACCACTCACTAACCTCACTGCTGAGTCACTGGTGTGTAGTGTGTCACAATGATGCATCATACCACCACTCACTAACCTCACTGCTGAGTCACTGGTGTGTAGTGTGTCACAATGATGCATCATACCACCACTCACTACCCTCACTGCTGAGTCACTGGTGTGTAGTGTGTCACAGTGATGCATCATACCACCACTCACTAACCTCACTGCTGAGTCACTGGTGTGTAGTGTGTCACAATGATGCATCATTCCACCACTCTCTAACCTCACTGCTGAGTCACTGGTGTGTATTGTGTCACAATGATGGATCATTCCACCACTCACACACCTCACTGCTGAGTCACTGGTGTGTATTGTGTCACAATGATGCATCATACAACCACTCACTAACCTCACTGCTGAGTCACTGGTGTGTATTGTGTCACAATGATGCATCATATAACCACTCACTAACCTCACTGCTGAGTCACTGGTGTGTAGTGTGTCACAATGATGCATCATACCACCACTCACTAACCTCACTGCTGAGTCACTGGTGTGTATTGTGTCACAATGATGCATCATACCACCACTCACTAACCTCACTGCTGAGTCACTGGTGTGTAGTGTGTCACAATGATGCATCATATAACCACTCACTAACCTCACTGCTGAGTCTCTGGTGTGTAGTGTGTCACAATGATGCATCATACCACCACTCACTAACCTCACTGCTGAGTCACTGGTGTGTAGTGTGTCACAATGATACATTGCAATTTAAGTTATAGCACAGTCTTTCCTGTACTGAAGAGGTACACATTTCAGGGTGAAAAAGCTTACAGAAAGGGAGTTTGCATTTTCCTGTTGTCATATGGGTATGGCATTTTCTAGGGTGGTCATAGTTACACGTCCCATCTGTTTTTCCAGATTTCCCATGTCTGCAGATACCAAGTGCATAGTATGTGCACAGGCTTAGTTTCCGTTTGCCTTGGATTTCTGTGACTGTATTCCCTGTTGGTGCATGTTTACCTGTCTTATTCCTATCCTCCCTAGCACCAACAATGGAGCTCTCACCAGTTGTTTTTGGTAATATATCCTCACTATTGCTAGTGGAGTCCTCTTGTTTGCTATTTCCTGTGGTATTTCTAGTTTGCAATATTGGTTTTTTCTTATCTTTGACTACACTTGTTTCCCCACTACGGCTCCTGTCCCCTATGAGGTTATTTATATGCATTCCTTCCTGCGTATAATTCCCGACTACCTGGACAAAATCTCCAGCTTCACCATTACTGTCTCCCAGGACAGCACCTCCAGCTTCACCATTACTGTCTCCCAGGACAGCACCTCCAGCTTCACCATTACTGTCTCCCAGGACAGCACCTCCAGCTTCACCATTACTGTCTCCCAGGACAGAAATCTTATCTTATCTCTTATCTTACCTCCAGCTTCACCATTACTGTCTCCCAGGACAGCATCTCCATCTTCACCATTACTGTCTCCCAGGACAGCACTATCAGCCCCACATTTACTGACTACCAGGACATTGCCTCCAGCCTTACAGTTTCTGACTACATGGCCAGTATCAAGGGCAGTACCATTCAGCCCAGACTTTTCATGTTCCCTTCTGTTTTAAAAAGCTTCCAGGTTGTCTATGAAAGCAGCTTTGATGTTATCCTCTTTTAATACCCTTGTGATTTTAGTCCACAGATTTATCTCATTTGGGCATACCCAAAAACACTTCCCTGTTTTAATACTGCTTGTAGCTAGTTCTTGGATATCTGCACAAGGGGTGTGACACCAATTTCCACAAAAATGACAATTTTTCCATGTGGAAGCCCGTTTGTTTGATTGCAGACTTCACAGAGCTTCATAATGATTTGAATGGTTGATTTACTGTAATTCTACTAGCAACCTCTTGAATACTCTATTGATAACCTTCTTAAATGAAGCTCTAGCTATTTGTACTTCTATTTCTAACTGTACCTGTATTTTAGACAGCTTACCGGAGTACGCTCCTGTTTTATATTTATTGTTTGTGTTTGATAAGGGCGCCTGCAACCCCATCCGTTTAGAGTCTGCTTTATTATTCAACGAATCCGTTTGGAACCAGTCAAGGGTTCGGACCAGTCGAGGGTTCGGAGGGTTATATTATTACACTATTATTGTTATACAGTAGACCATCATTTAGCAAAAGTTTATTTGGCATGATTCGGGTATAGCACGATTGAAGAATTGCAGCACAGTTTTATGGTACTCTTCTCAAAATCAATTTAACACAGTTCAGTTTGTGGAAGGAAAAAAAACTCCCTTTTCCTCAAGCGGCCGCCTTGTTGTGGATCAGCGGGGAAGACCTCCTGACATCCCTTGCCAGCCTCCAGCACCACACCACCATCCCAGCGTTTGTACTTCATACATGTCCAGTCCTTCCTCTCTGCTACAAGCTAGCTGTGTTTGTGAATTGTTTCGAAATTTTAATTACTATATCTTGTATCTGCCAAGCAATCGTGACACCCAGTAGGCATACCAGTGTTGCTCAAAGTGGTAAGAAAAGGCATGAGCATTTAAGTCTTAGAATTAAGAAAGAAAACAAGATACTGTGGAACCCTCAGTTTTGAATTGCTCCCAACTCGTCCAATTATGTAAGTGTATTATTGTAAGTGCTTTTGTAAGTGTTTATTTGGAGGTCTGAAATGGACTGATCTAATTTACATTATCCCTTGCGAGAATAAATTTGTGTGGTAATGACACTCAAACAGCCTTCTGGAATGAAGAAAGTTCGAAACTTGGGGTTCCACTGTATTAGACAAGAGATTACCTGTGGCCTTAATGAATTACTTTGTACACATGAAAAGAGGTAAACATAAGTTTGTGTGACTGACTTACCAAATGACTGACTTACTGACTTGACTGACTGAATGACCTGACTTACTGACTTGACTGACTGAATGACTTGACTTATTGACTTGACTTACTGAATGACTTGACTGACTTTCTGAATGACTTGACTGACTGAATGACTTGACTGATTGAAAGACTTGACTGACTGAATGACTTGACTGACTTACTGAATGACCTGACTGAATAACTTAATGACTTGACTGATTGACTGACTGAATGACTTGACTGACTGACTTGACTGGCTTACTAGGGATAGGATAGGCCTACACAGGACAATAAAAATGAGGTCAACTAGAAACTACAGTAAAAAACACTGGTAAATAGGCTACACAGTTGTGACTGGACAGAAAAAACAAGTTGCATAGACGTAAATGATGCCTGGGAAAAATTCAAAACAATGTTCACTGCCATCCTTGATAATATTGGGGTGTTACCTAGCACCATGGCTTGTTGTAGTGTTTTAAAATCTCAGGTTAAAGTGTTAAAGAAGGAGATTCTACTTTTTCAGGAGGAAAATAGGAGGCTGAAGCTTCATTTAGATGGGTTTCGGAGTGTGAGATGGTAGCTGGTGAGGAGGAAAAAGTTACCAGCAGTGATTTGGAGAGTGGCAGCCACTTTAAGTGGCAAGTGGTTCACAATTCACAAAGAAGGATGATAAAGAAGGTTAATAGAGAAGATGTGAAGGTAGGAAATCGATTCTCTTTTCTCCAGGACGAGTGTATTTAAGTGGTTAGTGAGGTTAAAGGTACCACTGTCTCCCCTGCTTATCAAGGAAAGAATATTCTGATCGTTGTATTTTCTTAGGTAAGATATATGGACCGTGCTTTTTGTAACAGAGACAGAAAGGTCAGATAGAGGGTGTGTTTCCCAGGAGCTTGTGCTGGTGACATAGTAGGTTGGATAATATTATGTCAGGCAATGGGAACAAGCCCATTATCAGTCTTAGTGCTGGTTGGATAATATTACATCAGGCAATGGGAACAAGCCCATTATCTGTCTTAGTGCTGGTGGAAATGACATTGGGAATGGCAGGAGACAGGAGCTGCTGGATAAGTATAGGTCAGCCATAGATGTACTCAGGTCTAAGGGAGGGATCCCAATCATATGTAGCATCTTGCCTAGAAAGGGAGTGGGCATTGAATGGATGTCTAGGGCAATTGGTGTAAATTGCTTGCTAGACAGGTACTGCAAGGAACTTGCAATCCCATTCATTGATAACCGGGACATATTCTATGGCAAGCATTATATGTATGCAAGGGATGGAGTTCATCTCTCTGGGGCTGGAGTGGTTGCATTAGCCAATTCAATTGAAGGGGTCATTAACCCTTGAACTGTCCAAATATATGTGTACATTCTCTAGCGTAGTGCCCCAAACGTATATATACGTTTTCTTTGTCATTCATTCAACTTTGCCATGATAAGCCTGGGTCACCTAGACATGAGAGAATGTGTGTGTGCATTCACTGTGCACCATATTAAAATAATTGTGGATGCCTGGATACAATATGCTCTTTTTTCCCTATTAAAAAAAAAAGATTTTTTTTTTTCTCAAAAAATTTAGGGCACTATGCGAGTGAACGTATATATAAGTTTGGACCATTTAAGGGTTAATAACTTGTCTAGGACTTTAAACTGATAGATTATAGAGGTATGGGTGTCTGTGGGAAACAATCAGGCTGCAGTACTAGGGTTGAAAACAACAGATATAACCAGGATGCCTCAGGGATATGTTTATTTATTTATTTATTTATTAATTTGAACATGATACAGTGAAGTACAAAGTTATTACAGTGCAGCATGCCAAAGCCCGTTGTATGCAGAGCATTATGAGCAGGCTTAAAATTAACTTAAGATTAACTAAGCAATAATATATTCAGTGGTAAAAACATTATTGTATACAGATAACAATTTAGCGCAAATGAGTATTGCAAAGACAGGTCATATGGTCATTTACTGTGTTGCTGTGTAACCAGTAGAATGGAGTATTCTGTTAGGTAATGTAATTAAAAAATAAAGTTTGATTGGGTCACAAGTTAGACATTTATGAGATACAATAATGAGAAACATTTACAAGATACAATTTATGAGATACAATTATTCAGTATTTATTTAGTTGTGGGTGAGTAGGTGATTTTTGAGAAGAGACTTGAATTTATAAACAGACAGTGTTTCTTTTATATTCACAGGTAATGAATTCCAGATTTTAGAGCCTTTTATGTGCATTGAGTTTTTGCATAGCGTGAGATGGACACGAGGAACATCAAAGAGTGATCTGTGCCTTGTGTTATGGTTGCGTGTTCTGTTGAGGTTGGTAAGGAGTCATTTGAGGGGAGGGTTTATATCATAATTGTTCTATGAATGTAGTAGGTGCAGTAATAAGTATGGATGTTTTGTATGGTGAGTAGGTTTAGAGTTTTGAATATTGGTGGAGTGTGCTGCCTGTAGTGGGAATTTGTTATCATTCTGACTGCAGCCTTTTGTTGGGTAATTAATGGTCTGAGATGGTTTATTGTTGTTGAGCCCCATGCACAAATTCCATAGGTGAGATAGGGGTAAATAAGTGAGTGATATAGGGCCAGGAGGGCTGACTGTGGAACATAGTACCGTATCTTCGATAGTATGCCTACGGTCTTGGAATTTTGGGGGGAAATTTGTTGTATATGTGTTTGAAATTTGAGTCTATTATCAAGGTGGATTCCTAAGAATTTTCCCTCTGTGAGTTTTGTGATAAGTGATTCGTTTATCATTATGTTAAGAGGGATGTCTGGAGCTCTGTTGCCAAACTGAATGAAGTAGGTTTTGTCAATGTTTAGAGTAAGTTTGTTAGTAAGTTTGTTAGACAATATTCAAAATAAAGTTGCTAGTAAAGGCAAAGCAATTGATCAACTAACAAAGAGAGATAGTAGAGGGCAACGAGTGACTAGCTCCCTTAAGGTTTACTATACAAATAGTAGGAGTCAAAGAAATAAGATACATGATCTAAGATTACTTGCAAGTATATGTAATATAGATATTATTGCTATAACAGAGGCCTGGATCAACTTGAAAGAAAGAAAAATGCCCTCTGAATGCAACGTACAAGATTATAAACTATTCCATAATGATAAGGTCAACAGGAAGGGTTGTGGAGTGGTGATGTTTGACAGAGATAATTTAAATTGTTGTGTTAGACAATACACAAACTATTTGGCTACAGTTTCTCGAGGGTCATGAAAAGTTAATTGATAGAGTGCAGTAAGCTGCTATGGGACAAAATTTATAAGGCATCTAGATATGAAAATGTTGTGCTAATTGGAACAGTGTGACAGGAAATCTTGATTCTAGTGACTTTTTTGATACGGTTCAGGATTGCTTTTTAAAACAGTTTGTGACAGAACCAACTAGAGGAAACAATCTACTTGATTCTTGCCAACAAAGAATCACTAGTTAATAATCTTGAGGTTAATTATGAGCTAGGGGGAAGTGATCACAAATCGCTTAGTTTCAATATATCATGGAGTTACCCGGATAACTGCAACCAAATCTGTGTCCCAGACTTTCACTTGGCCAATTTCATGGGACTGAAAAATTACCTGGGTGGGCTAAATTGGGATGTAATGATTATGGGTCAGGTAGATGGTCTTGGTGGCCGATATGACGTTTTTCAGAGCATAGTTCTAGCTGCCCAGACAACTTTTGTTCTGAGTAGGGAAATTAGATCTAACAAAAATGATCCTATATGGATGAACAATAGATTAAAACATCTCATTAGTCAAAAGAGAGGCTTATATAGGCATATAAAAGAAGGGAGGGGCAGTTAAGAAATCAATATATTCAATTAAAGAGAAATAAAAAAAGGAATAAGAAAAGCAAAAAGGGATTATGAGGCTAAGGTCACAAGGGATTCAAAGACTAACCCAAAAGGGTTCATTCAGGTATACAGAAGTAAGATTAGGTAACTCAGGTCAGAACACTGACAGTAT
>NW_027198264.1:0-47176 GCF_038502225.1 Cherax quadricarinatus
TAAATTACAAACCAGTGTCACATGTATAGTATGCAAAGTCATGGAGAAAATTACCAGAAAAGTGGTGGAGCACCTAGAAAGGAATGAGCTTATTCACGACAACCAGCACGGTTTCAGGGAGGAAGGTCCTGTGTTATAAACCTACTGGAGTTCTATGCCAAGGTGATGGAAATAAGGCAAGAGAGAGAGGTCGGTAGAATGCATATTTTTGGACCATAAGAGGGCATTTGACACCGTTCCACACAATAAATTAGTTAATAGCTGCAGGACCAGGCAGGTATAACAGGGAAAGCACCGCAATGGATCAGAGAATACCTGACAGGAAGGCATCAGCATGTCATGGTACGTGACGATGTGTCTGTGACGAGCACCGGTCTTAGGACCGGTGCTCTCTAGTATATGTGAATGATATGACGGAAGGGATAGTCTCAGATGTGTCCCTGTTTGCAAGCGAGTTGAAGCTAATGAGGATAATTCAATCAGATACGATCAGGCAGGACAACAAGGGGACCAAGACACGCTGTAAGCTTAGAACATCAACTGGCTCCTAGAGTTTAACCCCACGAAATGCAAAGTCATGAAGATCGGGGAAGCGGGCTAAAAAGACCATAGGCAGAGTAGTCTATGAAGCCAAAGACGGCAGACTTCACTCAAGGAAAAGGATCTTGGGGTGAGTATAGTGTTGAGGCGCACATCAATCAAATAACTGCTGCAGCATATAGGTGACTAGCAAACCTAAGAATAGCATTCCGACACCTCAGTAACGAGTAGTTCGGGACTCGGTACACAGTTTACGTCAGGCACATACTAGAATATGCAGCACCAGTTTGGAACCCACACCTGGTCAAGCACGTCATGAAATTAGAAAAAAAAATGTGCAAAGGATGAAACGAGAGTAGTCCCAGAGCTATGGGGCATGTCTTACGAAGAGATTTTAAGGAAAATCGACTTGTCGACAGTGGAAGACAGGAGAGGGGGAAGATATGATAAGGACGTATAAAATAATGAGAGGAATTGACAAGGTGGACAGAGACAGGATGTTCCAGAGATAGGACATAGCAACGAGTGGTCACAATTGGAAGTTGAAGACCAAGATGAGTCACAGGGATGTTAGGAAGTATTTCGTCAGTCATAGAGTTGTCAGGAAGTGGAACAGTCTGGAAAGTGATGTAGTGGAGACAGGAGCCATACATAGTTTTAAGAAGAGGTATGATAAGGCTCATGCAGCAGCGAGAGAGTTCACCTAGTAGCGACCAGTGAAGAGGCGAGGCCACAAGCTGTGACTTTACCCCTGCAACCACAATTAGGTGAGCGCAGTTTGAGGAGTACACACACACACACACACACACACACACACACACACACACACACACACACACACACACACACACACACACAGTCACTTTAATAACATATATTTACCTGTGATGGTTAGCGTGGATATGAAGACCATAGGAGGGTGAGTTGACAGTTGACATACATACTCGCCAGCGTCTCTTGCTTGGGCGTATCTCAGGTGGAGGATCCACTCCTGATGGAACAAACAACATCACCCTTAATTTTAGAAGAATCTGGTCTAGAAATATTAACAAGGAGCAAAACGAGATAACTTAAAGCTATTTAACAATGTATTTATCAAAGACATGTGTTACAATATAAAGATCTAAAAAAATCGTTGCTTTTGTAGAGAGATAGAATACAAGAGAAACTGTAGATGGAAAATGGATAAAGGCACAATTACTAACAGGTGGATGCAATTATAGCATAAACAGAGGCGAATCAACTGCATTAAAGGATGTCAGAACAGTTTACTGTGGTGAGCGCCGAGTGCTAATACTGAATTCGATGTTCCTCACACGTGACGATGTGCCTCCATATCTATGTAAGCCAGCTTTAAGGCATGACAGATACGTCAAATGAGTGCACCATTTGTGTCCTGTCGCACCATCATTGAAGAACAAGCTCCCTGGTATGTAGGAGCAGCATTGGCCATCAGACCCACAACAGCATTGAGCTGGTTAGCATCATGATAGTACCTAAAACAGTGAGTGTTCTCATATTCTTTCTCAAACCTCTTCTTGTATTACAGATAATTGGCTCATACCCACTGTAAGAATGAAGTATGGTGGACGAATTTTGAAGGATAAGTGAAAAAGAAAAAGAAATTAAAAGTGGACGTAAGAAAGAGCAAGGTAATGAGAGTAAAAAAAAATTTAGGCAATGCGAGACTGGATATCAGATTGAAGGGACGGAGTATGGAGGGAGTGAATGTGGTTCAGATATTTCAGATTGGATGTGTCAGCAGACTGATCCAAAAAGATGAGGCGAACCATAGAAATCATGAGGGGGGAAAAAAGGTGGGAGTTGTGCTGAGGCAGGCCATTGTGGAGACAAAGATGAATGAAGGAAAGTATAGTGGCAACAATGCTTTCAAATGGTAATCAGTCCCTCAAATGATAATCAGTCCCTCAGCCTAGAGTCGATGTGTTCAGTCCATCAATCTTGTAGAAAGTACAGTATAGGGCAGTAGAAGTGGCTTATATACTGTTCTTTAACAGTCTCTGGTGCGGTACTCTCTCAGAAGCTTTACTAAAATCCAAACAAATATCGAATTCTTTATTGTGATCAACAGCCTCAAATGATGGGTTTTGAATACTACATTGAGAAAACGCTGGAGGCAGTCGGAATATGGTGTCTAAGGGCATTGTGTGTTGTGATTATTATGCAGATAATTTGTAGGTTAGAGATTAAAAGGCAGGTCAGAGTTACTAAAAGCTTCATTTAAACGGCTGAGGAGAGGCTGCTGAGATGATTTACATGTTTAAAGAAGAGGGAGCAAAATTTGATGATTTACAGGGTGTAAAATTCTGTAGAGAGAAGGAATGGATGGCCTCATCTTTAGAAAGGTTGAAGGAAAGGGATAAAGGAGGTTTTGTATGCGAGGGGATTAGGACTTCCAAGCATATGTTAGATAAGAATGAGTGGAGAGAAGTGGGATTTATGACACGAGGTACTGTTGTAGTGTAAGCTAGATAATATATGAAGGGATTATTGGAACCCTGTTAGCCGGACATAAGTCCTGGTAGTGAGAAACACAGTGCCTGCACTTTGGAAAACGTGGGGAAACTGAAATTCAGAGGGGCATCTGAGCTGCAGTTTTGAAACACCTCTATGGAGACGATGAAGTGATTGATAGTTAAAGTCTCTCTTATTTATTTAAATGACTCTACCTCGAAGGGAGACGATC
This sequence comes from Cherax quadricarinatus, assembly GCF_038502225.1. NCBI lineage: Eukaryota > Metazoa > Arthropoda > Malacostraca > Decapoda > Parastacidae > Cherax > Cherax quadricarinatus. The sequence goes on from NW_027198264.1 coordinate 3,248, forward strand.
GATGTGATTATCCAATGTATTAAAAGATATGGTTGTAAGAGAAGTGAATGCTTGGGTATTATGAAGAGTTATATGGTTAAAATATAAAGAATCTAACACAAAGTGGGAGTTGTTACAGTTGCTTTTCGCTGATGAGTGTGCTTTTGGGAGATTCTGAAGAGAAGTTGCAGAAGTTGGTGGACGAGTTTGAGAGGGTATGTAAAATAAGGAATATGGAGTAGCCTGGAGGCAATGGAGATGTCGTGTCTGAGGGACGTACGTGGTGTGAATATTGTGCTGAGAACGAATAGCTTGGAGATTAGAGGTGGTGAGGGATTACTAAAAGTATTGTTCAGAGGGCTGAAGAGGAGTTGTTGAGGTGGTTTGGATATTTAGAGACGATGGAACAAAATCGAATAACTTGGAGGGTGTATAAATTTGTAGTGGAAGGAAGGCGGGGTAGGTGTAGTCCAAGGATAGGTTGGAGGCAAATGGTAGAGGAGGTTTTGTGTGCAAGTGGCTCAGACTTACAGCAAACATGAGTGAGCGTGGCAGACAGAAACGAGTTTAGGCAAATGTCTTTTATGATTTGACATTCTGTTGGAGTGTGACCAAAGTAGCATTTATGAAAGGATTCAAGGAAACCGGTTAGCCTGACTTGAGTAATAGAGGTGGGAAGTATAGTGTCTCCGTTCTGTAGGAAAGGTAAAGACGTGTGACAATTTTGGAAATGTAGTGTAGACGCGTCTCAGGCAAGGTAGTGATAGAGTAATGATAAAAGTATTTCTTTCTCGGGTCACCATGCCTCAATGGGAAACACAAGAGGGGACGACTGGCTTGAACTGCAATCGATAAATTGACTGTCTAGACAAAACCTGGCCTCTAATAGGAAGAAATCGAAACTAATACTGAATTATATTCCTACAATGGCACCAACTGTAACCCAATTGAATTCCTTCCCTAGGTCCAGGAGCTTTACCAGGAGGTCAATTGGTGCCTCTGATGGATTATAATACAGTATTATTTTCATTCCTTCATATTAAAAGTCCAGGATAGCCTAGATGATGGAACGCCGGACTGTCAATTTATGGACCGCAGTTCGAGGCGTTCATCAACCCTTCTGTTAATTCATATATATATATATATATATATATATATATATATATATATATATATATATATATATATATATATATATATATATATATATATATATATATATATATATATATATATATATATATATATATATATATATATATGCAATAAGATCACAGTAAACAGGTGATTTCAGAATATGCAAAACAACCACTCTGAAAGAATAGAGAAATTCCAAGCGCTTTCGTGACTACTCACATTATCAAGGAACTATGAAAGTAAAGCATCCAAGGAAGCTATATAAGGGGTCTGGCCAACACCTCACTATCAGATCCCACAACGGTTAAACACCTGACGCGCGCCGACCCAACTGGATAGGTCCTTTGCACAACTCACCCACAAACTATTCTACCCAAGTAAATTTAAAAATTATTATTTGTCCAGTGTATTATTAAATTCTTCCCAAATTCTATTATTGTCAAAACTGCTTTTTATGAAACAAGATTCAATTATATTCCTGTCGACCATGGACTTGCTTGATACTACTTTCTCAACTTTTTGAAAATCAATTGGATGGTTAAAATCTCTTACATGAATAAATAGAGCATTGGAATCTTGTCCAGTTCTAATGCTATATTTATGTTGTTTTAATCTTAGTTCGAGATTTTTACCAGTTTGACCGTAATAAACTTTATCGCAAATTTTACAAGGAATCTTATAGACACATCCATCAGCATTTTGGGGGGAATTTTTTATCAAAAGTTTTTTTTACTGTATCAAGATTTTTGAATACAACTTTAATATTAAAAGTCTTAAGAAGAGAAGGCATATCAACCAAGTTTTCATGGTAAGGGAGAACCAACATATTTTTAGTTGAATAAGGCTGGTTGTCCCTTTTTGGATTGTAAAAAGTAAATAGCTTAGCCCATTCTATAAACTTTACTGTTGAGTTTGAAGAAAATAACTCATTGCCTTTTCTAGATGTTTTAATTATTAAGGGTAATAATGAATTCAAATTTAAAATTTACAGGAAACCTACAAATAACTGTTCCTATGTCCACTATTATTCCTCGCATCAAGATAGTCAAACTGTCTGTTTTCTCATCAATGTTTTTGAGAGCTTTACGAATTTGTAGTCCTGAGTTCATAGATGAGGAAATATCCAAAATTTATGAAATAGGTAATGATTTAAAATACCCAAGAAATGTAATTGATAAATCTTTTAAAGTTGCTAGAAATACTTTTTACAATCCAAAAAGGGACAACCAGCCTTATTCAAATAAAAATATGTTGGTTCTCCCTTACCATGAAAACTTGGTTGATATGCCTTCTCTTCTTAAGACTTTTAATATTAAAGTTGTATTCAAAAATCTTGATACAGTAAAAAAACTTTTGATAAAGAATTCCCCTCAAAATGCTGATGGATGTGTCTGTAAGATTCCTTGTAAAATTTGCGATAAGGTTTATTACGGTCAAACTGGTAAAAATCTCGAACTAAGATTAAAACAACATAAATATAGCATTAGAACTGGACAAGATTCCAATGCTCTATTTATTCATGTAAGAGATTTTAACCATCCAATTGATTTTCAAAAAGTTGAGAAAGTAGTATCAAGCAAGTCCATGGTCGACACGAATATAATTGAAACTTGTTTCATAAAAAGCAGTTTTGACAATAATATGAATATTTCCTTTGGTTTATATAAATTAGATCCATTTATAATTAATAGAATTTGGGAAGAATTTAATAATACACTGGACAAATAATAATTTTTAAATTTTCTTGGGTAGAATAGTTTGTGGGTGAGATGTGAAAAGGACCTATCCAGTTGGGTCGGCGCGCGTCAGGTGCTTAACCGTTGTGGGATCTGATAGTGAGGTGTTGGCCAGACCCCTTATATAGCTTCCTTGGATGCTTTACTTTCATAGTTCCTTGATAATGTGAGTAGTCACGAAAGCGCTTGGAATTTCTCTATTCTTTCAGAGTGGTTGTTTTGCATATATATATATATATATATATATATATATATATATATATATATATATATATATATATATATATATATATATATATATATATATATATATATATATATATTTGTGTATGCAATAATTTTTACAGTAGTAAGCTGGTAGACAGCAACCACCCAGGGGGATACTACCGTCCTGCCAAGTGAGTGTAAAACGAAAGCCTGTAATTGTTTTACATGATGGTAGGATTGCTGGTGTCTTTTGTCTGTCTCATATATATGCAAGATTACAGGTACTTCTTGCTACTTCTACTTACACTTAGGCCACACTACACATATATGTACACGTTTATTTATACACACTCATTTGAGTTTTCTTTGAGTTTATCTTAATAGTTTTTGTTCTTATTACTTTTCCTTTTATATCCATGGGGAAGTGGAATAAGAATCTTTCCTCTGTAAGCCATGCGTGTTGTAAAAGTCAACTAAAATGCCGGGAACAATGGGCTAGTAACCCCTTTTCCTGTAATAATTACTAAAAAGAATAAGAAAATTGTCAAAATGGGATGTCTGGATGCGCGTGGATGTTGTGCGAATGATACCTGGAGTTTACCTGGAGAGAGTTCCGGGGGCCAACACCCCCGCGGCCCGGTCTGTGACCAGGCCTCCTGGTGGATCAGAGCCTGATCAACCAGGCTGTTGCTGCTGGCTGCACGCAAACCAACGTACGAGCCACAGCCCGGCTGATCAGGAACCGACTTTAGGTGCTTGTCCAGTGCCAGCTTGAAGACTGCCAGGGGTCTGTTGGTAATCCCCCTTATGTATGCTGGGAGGCAGTTGAACAGTCTCGGGCCCCTGACATTTATTGTATGGTCTCTTAACGTGCTAGTGACACCCATGCTTTTCATTGGGGGGATGTTGCATCGTCTGCCAAGTCTTTTGCATTCGTAGTTACCTGGAGTTTACCTGGAGAGAGTTCCGGGGGTCAACGCCCCCGCGGCCCGGTCTGTGACCAGGCCTCCTGGTGGATCAGCGCCTGATCAACCAGGCTGTTGCTGCTGGCTGCACGCAAACCAACGTACGAGCCACAGCCCGGCTGATCAAGAACTGACTTTAGGTGCTTGTCCAGTGCCAGCTTGAAGACTGCCAGGGGTCTGTTGGTAATCCCCCTTATTTGTGCTGGGAGGCAGTTGAACAGTCTCGGGCCCCTGACACTTATTGTATGGTCTCTTAACGTGCTAGTGACACCCCTGCTTTTCATTGGGGGGATGGTGCATCGTCTGCCAAGTCTTTTGCTTTCGTAGTGAGTGATTTTCGTGTGCAAGTTCGGTACTAGTCCCTCTAGGATTTTCCAGGTGTATATAATCATGTATCTCTCCCTCCTGCGTTCCAGGGAATACAGGTTTAGGAACCTCAAGCGCTCCCAGTAATTGAGGTGTTTTATCTCCGTTATGCGCGCCGTGAAAGTTCTCTGTACATTTTCTAGGTCGGCAATTTCACCTGCCTTCAAAGGTGCTGTTAGTGTACAGCAATATTCCAGCCTAGATAGAACAAGTGACCTGAAGAGTGTCATCATGGGCTTGGCCTCCCTAGTTTTGAAGGTTCTCATTATCCATCCTGTCATTTTTCTAGCAGATGCGATTGATACAATGTTATGGTCCTTGAAGGTGAGATCCTCCGACATAATCACTCCGAGGTCTTTGACGTTGGTGTTTCGCTCTATTTTGTGGCCAGAGTTTGTTTTGTACTCTGATGAAGATTTAATTTCCTCATGTTTACCATATCTGAGTAATTGAAATTTCTCATCGTTGAACTTCATATTGTTTTCTGCAGCCCACTGAAAGATTTGGTTGATGTCCGCCTGGAGCCTTGCAGTGTCTGCAATGGAAGACACTGTCATGCAGATTCGGGTGTCATCTGCAAAGGAAGACACGGTGCTGTGGCTGACATCCTTGTCTATGTCGGATATGAGGATGAGGAACAAGATGGGAGCGAGTACTGTGCCTTGTGGAACAGAGCTTTTCACCGTAGCTGCCTCGGACTTTACTCTGTTGACGACTACTCTCTGTGTTCTATTGGTGAGGAAATTATAGATCCATCGACCGACTTTTCCTGTTATTCCTTTAGCACGCATTTTGTGCGCTATTACGCCATGGTCACACTTGTCGAAGGCTTTTGCAAAATCTGTATATATTACATCTGCATTCTTTTTGTCTTCTAGTGCATTTAGGACCTTGTCGTAGTGATCCAATAGTTGAGACAGACAGGAGCGACCTGTTCTAAACCCATGTTTCTAGATGGGTGGTGATCTTGCTTCTTAGGACCCTTTCAAAGATTTTTATGATATGGGATGTTAGTGCTATTGGTCTGTAGTTCTTTGCTGTTGCTTTACTGCCCCCTTTGTGGAGTGGGGCTATGTCTGTTGTTTTTAGTAACTGTGGGACGACCCCCGTGTCCATGCTCCCTCTCCATAGGATGGAAAAGGCTCGTGATAGGGGTTTCTTGCAGTTCTTGATGAACACAGTTCCATGAGTCTGGCCCTGGGGCAGAGTGCATGGGCATGTCATTTATCGCCTGTTCGAAGTCATTTGGCGTCAGGATAACATCGGATAGGCTTGTGTTAATCAAATTTTGTGGCTCTCTCATAAAAAATTCATTTTGATCTTCGACTCTCAGTCTGGTTAGCGGCTTGCTAAAAACTGAGTCATATTGGGACTTGAGTAGCTCACTCATTTCCTTGCTGTCATCTGTGTAGGACCCATCTTGTTTAAGTAGGGGCCCAATACTGGACGTTGTTCTCGATTTTGATTTGGCATAGAAGAAATACTTTGGGTTTCTTTCGATTTCATTTATGGCTTTTAGTTCTTCCCGCGATTCCTGACTCCTAAAGGATTCTTTTAGCTTAAGTTCGATGCTTGCTATTTCTCTGACCAGTGTCTCCCTACGCATTTCAGATATATTGACCTCTTTTAGCCGCTCTGTTATTCTTTTCCGTCGCCTGTAAAGGGAGCGCCTGTCTCTTTCTATTTTACATCTACTCCTCCTTTTTCTTAGAGGAATAAGCCTTGTGCATACATCGAGTGCCACCGAGTTAATCTGTTCTAGGCATAAGTTGGGGTCTGTGTTGCTTAGTATATCTTCCCAGCTTATATCGGTTAGGACTTGGTTTACTTGGTCCCACTTTATGTTTTTGTTATTGAAGTTGAATTTGGTGAATGCTCCCTCGTGACTAGTCTCATTTTGTCGGTCTGGGGCTCCACGCATACATGTCTGAACCTCAATTATGTTGTGATCTGAGTATATTGTTTTTGATATGGTGACATTTCTTATCAGATCATCATTGTTAGTGAAGATGAGGTCTAGTGTATTCTCCAGTCTAGTAGGCTCTATTATTTGCTGGTTTAAATTGAATTTTGTGCAGAGATTTAAAAGCTCGTGTGAGTGTGAGTTTTCATCAGAGCTGCCTCCTGGTGTTATTACTGCAACAATATTATTTGCTATATTCCTCCATTTTAGGTGCCTTAAGTTGAAATCCCCAAGGAGCAAGATGTTGGGTGCAGGAGCTGGAAGATTTTCCAGACAGTGGTCAATTTTTAACAGCTGTTCCTGGAATTGCTGGGATGTTGCATCCGGAGGCTTGTAGACTACCACAATGACTAGGTTTTGGTTCTCGACCTTTACTGCTAAAACTTCTACTACATCATTTGAGGCATTAAGCAGTTCTGTGCAAACAAGTGACTCTGCAATGTACAGGCCAAACCCCCCCCCCCTTTTGCCTGTTCACTCTGTCACATCTGTATAGGTTGTAACCTGGGATCCATATTTCGTTGTCCAAGTGATCCTTTATGTGGGTCTCAGTGAAAGCCGCGAACATTGCCTTTGCCTCTGCAAGCAGTCCACGGATGAAAGGTATTTTGTTAGTTGCTGGCTTTAGACCCTGTATATTTGCAAAGAAGAATGTTATCGGACTGGTGGTATTGTTGGTACTGGGGGAAGGGATTTTTTTTCCGGCATTAGTATCTGTATCTGTTGGTTTGGAGTGGAGGCCATCGACTGTGGTTCCACTCCAGGAATGACTGGATTTGGTGTACGATTTCTGCCATTTCCTGCCAGTTTTTTTCCTTCCTGGCACTAAAAAAACCTCTCCCTCTTGAGTGGCTGTGGCTACCCAGGTTTTCCCATGGCCTGGATGTTTTGTATCTTTTTGTCCCCTTTAGATGGTATGCCTGGCAATTTAAGTTATAGCACAGTCTTTCCTGTACTGAAGAGGTACACAGTTCAGGGTGAAAAAGCTTACAGGAAGGGAGTTTGCATTTTCCTGTTGTCATATGTGCATGGCATTTTCTAGGGTGGTCATAGTTGCACGTCCCATCTGTTTTTTCCAGATTTCCCATGCCAGCAGATACCAAGTGCATAGTATGTGCACAGGCTTGGTTTCCGCTTGCCTTGGGTTTCTGTGACTGTATTCCCTGTTGGTGCATGTTTCCCTGTCTTACTTCTATCTCCCCTAGCACCAACAATGGAGCTCCCACTAGTTGTTTTTGGTAATATATCCTCACTATTGCTATTGGAGTCCTCTTGTTTGCTATTTCCTGCGGTATTTCTAGTTTGCAATATTGGTTTTATCTTATCTTTGACTACACTTGTTTCCCTACTATGGCTCCTGTCCCCTATGAGGTCACTTATATGTATTCCTTCCTGCGTATAATTCCCGACTACCTGGACAAAATCTCCAGCTTCACCATTACTGTCTCCCAGGACAGCATCTCCAGCTTCACCATTTCTGTCTCCCAGGACAGCACCTCCAGCTTCACCATTACTGTCTCCCAGGACAGCACCTCCAGCTTCACCATTACTGTCTCCCAGGACAGCACCTCCAGCTTCACCATTACTGTCTCCCAGGACAGCACTATCAGCCCCACATTTACTGACTACCAGGACATCACCTCCAGCCTTACAGTTTGTGACTACATGGCCAGTATCAAGGGCAGTACCATTCAGCCCAGACTTTTTATGTTCCCATCTGTTGTAGAAAGCTTCCAGGTTTTCTATGAAAGCAGCTTTGATGTTGTCCTCTTTTAATACCCTTGTGATTTTAGTGAGTGATTTTCGTGTGCAAGTTCGGAACTAGTCCCCCTAGGATTTTCCAGGTGTATATAATCATGTATCTCTCCCGCCTGCGTTCCAGGGAATACAGGTTCAGGAACCTCAAGCGCTCCCAGTAATTGAGGTGTTTTATCTCCGTTATGCGCGCCGTGAAGGTTCTCTGTACATTTTCTAGGTCAGCAATTTCACCTGCCTTGAAAGGTGCTGTTAGTGTGCAGCAATATTCCAGCCTAGATAGAAGAAGTGACCTGAAGAGTGTCATCATGGGCTTGGCCTCCCTAGTTTTGAAGGTTCTCATTATCCATCCTGTCATTTTTCTAGCAGATGCGATTGATACAATGTTATGGTCCTTGAAGGTGAGATCCTCCGCCATGATCACTCCCAGGTCTTTGACGTTGGTGTTTCGCTCTGTTTTGTGGCCAGAATTTGTTTTGTACTCTGATGAAGATTTAATTTCCTCGTGTTTACCATATCTGAGTAATTGAAATTTCTTATCGTTGAACTTCATATTGTTTTCTGCAGCCCACTGAAAGATTCGGTTGATGTCCGCCTGGAGCCTTGCAGTGTCTGCAATGGAAGACACTGTCATGCAGATTCGGGTGTCATCTGCAAAGGAAGACACGGTGCTGTGGCTGACATCCTTGTCTATGTCGGATATGAGGATGAGGAACAAGATGGGAGCGAGTACTGTGCCTTGTGGAACAGATGACTGCGGATGTTATGAATGAGAAGAAACTGGATGTCATGGCTTTAAGTGAAACAAAGCTCAAGGGGGTGGGAGAGTTTCAATTGAGAGGAATAAATGGGATTAGGTCAGGGGTTTCAAATAGAGTTAGAGGAATAATGTTGAAGGATAAGCTATGGCAGAAAGAGAGGGACTATAAATGTATTAATTCAAGGATTATGTGGAGTAAAATAAAGGTTGGATGTGAAAAGTGGGTTATAGTAAGCGAATATGCACCTGGGAAAGAGAGAAGTGTAGAGGAGAGAGAGAGAGAGAGATCTGGGGAAATGTTGAGTGAATGCGTGGGGAGTTTTGAACCAAGTGGTTGGGGATTTCAATGCTAAAGTGGGTAAAAATTTGGAGGGAGTAGTAGGTAAATTTGGGGTGCCAGGGGTAAATGAATATGGGGAGCCTTTAATTGAGCTATGTGTAGAAAGAGGTTTGGTAATAAGTAATACATATTTCATGAAGAGGATAAATAAATGTACGAGGTATGATATAGCACATAATGAAAGTAGTTTGTTAGATTATGTATTGGTGGATGAAAGGTTGATGGGTAGGCTCCAGGATGTACACGTTTATAGAGGGGCAACTGATATATCAGATCATTATAGAGTGAATGGAGACAAATGGTTTTTAATACTTGACGTGCTGTTGGAGTGTGAGCAAAGCAACATTTATGAAGGGGTTCAGGGAAACCGGCAGGCCGGACTTGAGTCCTGGAGATGGGAAGTACAGTGCCTGCACTCTGAAGGAGGGGTGTTAATGTTGCAGTTTAAAAACTGTAGTGTAAAGCACCCTTCTGGCAAGACAGTGATGGAGTGAATGATGGTGAAAGTTTTTCTTTTTCGGGCCACCCTGCCTTGGTGGGAATCGGCCAGTGTGATAATAAAAAAAAAAATATTTAGTTGTAAGTACAGTTAGAGTAAGAGGTAGATGGAACAAGAGGAAAATGGCAACATGAAGTAAGAGGGAGGTGAAAGTGTATAAACTAAGGGAGGAGGAAGTTCGGGTGAGCTATAAGCAACTATTGGCAGAAAGGTGGACTGGTGCAAGTATGAGTAGTGGGGGAGTTGAAGAGGGTTGGAACAGTTTTAAAAATGCAGTATTAGAATGTGGGGCAGAAGTTTGTGGTTATAAGAGGGTGGATGCAGGAGGAAAGAGGAGTGATTGGTGGAATGATGAAGGGGGGGGATATAGTGTTGGAGTGGTTGGTATATTTGTTTAATAAAAGAGAAAAAGGTAGCTTTTGAGAGTTTTTTTCAAAGCAGAAGTATTATAAGAAAAGTAGAATATATGGAGAGTAAAAGAAAGGTGAAGAGAGTGGTGAGAGAGTGCAAAAGGAGAGCAGATGATAGAGTGGGAGAGGCACTGTCAAGAAACTTTAATGAAAATAAGAAAAAAATTTGGAGTTAAACAAGTTAAGAAAGCCTAGGGAAAGTATGGATTTGTCAGTTAAAACCAGAGTAGGGGAGTTAGTAGATGGGGAGATGGAGGTATTGGGTAGATGGCAAGAATGTTTTGAGGAACTTTTAAATGTTGACATAGAAAGGGAGGCGGTAATTTCATGCACAGGCCAGGGAGGAATACCATCTTTTAAGAGTGAAGAAGAACAGGAAGTGAGTGTGGGGGAGGTACGTGAGGCATTACGTAGAATGAAAGGGGGAAAAGCAGCTGGAACTGACGGGATCATGACAGAAATGTTAAAAGCAGGGGGAGATATAGTGTTGGAGTGGTGGGTATTTTTGTTTAATAAATATATGAAATAGGGGAAGGTACCTAGGGATTGGCAGAGCGCATGTATAGTCCCCTTATATAAAGGGAAAGGGGTAAAAAGAGATTGTAAAAATGATAAAGGAATAAGTTTACTGAGTATACCAGGAAAAGTGTACAGTAGGGTTATTATTGAAAGAATTAAAGGTAAGACAGAATGTAGGATTGCGGATGAGCAAGGAGGTTTCAGAGTGGGTAGGGAATGTGTAGATCAAGTGTTTACATTGAAGCATATATGGGAACAGTATTTAGATAAAGGTAGGGAAGTTTTTGTTGCATTTATGGATTTAGAAAAGGCATATGATAGAGTGGATAGTGGAGTAATGTGGCAGATGTTGCAAGTATATGGAATAGGTGGTAAGTTACTAAATGATGTAAAGAGTTTTTATGAGGATAGTGAGGCTCAGGTTAGGGTGTGCAGAAGAGAGGGAGACTACTTCCCGGTAAAAGTAGGTCTTAGACAGGGATGTGTAATGTTACCATGGTTGTTTAACATATTTATAGATGGGGTTGTAAAAGAAGTAAATGCTAAGGTGTTCGAGAGAGGGGTGGGATTAAACTGTGAGGAATCAAATACAAAATGGGAATTGACACAGTTACTTTTTGCTGATGACACTGTGCTAATGGGAGATTCTAAACAAAAATTGCAAAGGTTAGTGGACGAGTTTGGAAGTGTGTAACGGTAGAAAGTTGAAAATGAACATAGAAAAGAGTAAGGTGATGAGGGTATCAAATGATTTAGAAAAAGAAAAATTGGATATCAAATTGGGGACGAGGAGTATGGAAGAAGTGAATGCTTTCAGATACATGGGAGTTGACGTGTTAGCGGATGTATTTATGAAGGATGAGGTTAATCATAGAATTGATGAAAAAAAGGCGAATGGTGCGTTGAGGTATATGTGGAGACAAAAAACGTTATCTATGGAGGCAAAGAAGTGAATGTATGAAAGTATAATAGTACCAACAGTTTTATATGGGTGTGAAGCTTGGGTTGTAAATGCTGCAGTGAGGAGGCGGTTGGAGGCAGTGGATATGTCCTGTCTAAGGGCAATGTGTGGTGTAAATATTATGCAGAAAATTCGGAGTGTAAAAATTAGGAGAAGGTGTGGAGTTAATAAAAGTATTAGAGGGCTGAAGAGGGGTTATTGAGGTGGTTTGGTCATTTAGAGAGCATGGATCAAAGTAGAATGACATGGAGAGCGTATAAATCTGGAGGGGAAGGAAGGCAGGCTAGGGGTCGTCCTCGAAAAGGTTGGAGGGTGGGGGTAAAGAAGGTTTTGTGGGCGAGGGGCTTGGACTTCCAGCAAGCGTGCGTGAGCGTGTTAGGAGTGAATGTAGACGAATGGTATTTGGTACCTAACGAGCTGTTGGAGTGTGAGCAGGGTAATATTTAGTGAAGGATTCAGGGAAACCGGCTATTTTTATATAGCCGGACTAGCCCTGGAAATGGGAAGTACAATGACTGCACTCTAAAGGAGGGGTTTGGGATATTGGCAGTTTGGAAGGATATGTTGTGTATCTTTATATGTATATGCTTCTGAACTGTTGTATTCTGAGCACCTCTGCAAAAACAGTGATTATGTTTGAGTGAGGTGAAAGCGTTTAATGATGAAAGTATTTTCTTCTTGAGGATTTTCTTTCTTTTTGGGTCACCCTGCCTCGGTGGGAGACAGCCGACTTGTTAATGTATATATATGTATATATGTCGTGCCGAATATGTAAAACTGGTCAATTAGCAAGAACTCACATAAAATTAAGTTCTTTCTGAAATTTTCTCTTATACGTTTAAAGATATATTTTTTTTTATTAATGTTAATGTAAAATTTTTTAATTTTGCACCAAAAGAATCTTAGAAAACTTACCTAACCTTATTATAACAAGAGCAATTTATTTTAGCCTAACCCAACTAAATATATTTTAGATTTGTTTACAGTAATTTAATACTAAACAAACACAGTGAAATATATTTTTTTCGTTAGGTTTAGAATGATTTTTGCGAAATTATTGCATACACAAATTTTCACTTGTCTTATATGGCAAGATGAGCGTTGCTATTTAAGCCAAGATCGCAAGTTCTGCCTATTCGGCACCATATATATATATATATATATATATATATATATATATATATATATATATATATATATATATATATATATATATATATATATAGAGGTCCACCTCTGGTGTAAATTGTGGGAACCATTGCCTCGGAGAAGTGGATAAAAAAGCTTCAATGAAGAATATTTGGATTTCTTCCTGAAGCCGTTTGAATATTCCACTTCCCCTACCACTTAATCTTTTCATTATTACATAATATGGTACAAAAAGGTTTAAGAGATACATTGTTGTTATACAGATGACATATACAGTACATGAGATGTAAGAGATGAATGTCTTTTACATATTGTTACATGTTTGTCACTGATTATAATTCGAAAATCTCATCCAGCTCCTCAGAACTGGGGCACGTGCCCAAAATACAGCAGGCATTACCCCTCTGAACAGCAGCGCTTAGTCGCTGGAACAGAAAACTAGCTTCCCTGGGATCCCTAGTTACCCTGATGAGTCTTTTGCCTAGCTCCTTAAGGAACTTAGATGCACTCTTTACCCATGAGCTAAGGGTCTCGGAACGTATGGGAACAAACATATAATGATGGGCAAGTTCTCCATATTTTCTAGACTTTTGGTACTCCCTGAAGCTGACAGCTGACCCTGCTTCCTCCCTGGTGTATTGAAGATAAGTATCAGCCAAGGTAGATGCACATGTGTGTATACACACACACACACACACACACTCACACTAGAAGAACTTAGCATGAGAATGGAAGAGAGGATAGACATGGAAAGCAGGAAGTGGGAGGTGCAAGTCAATGCAGCAGAGGCCAGGATACAGAGTTTAGAAGAGGAACTGAAAAATCTGAAACAGCCTAAAGAACTAAAGAACATTTTGGGATTGACAACAGAGACTGCTACCTCAGTCACAAATAAGGGGACTGTAGGGAAAGAAGGAGGAAAACTGCATGTAGAAGCTCAATCAGTGGAGACTGTAGTAAATGAAAGAGCTAAGCTATATGTGGAGGCCCTAACAGACCACAGCAGAGCCCAGGGAAAGCCGAGAAGGGAAAATGACAGGCCACTGAGCCCAAGTACATTAGCTAGTGAAACTGAAGAAAGGAAAGCTGAAATGGAGGAAATCAAATTGAATGAGGAGATACACAGGGATATGCAGTGGGAGAATGAGAGGGTGAGGTCAGTCTTTGTGTATGGGCTCCAGGAAGTTGAAGGGGAAACATATGAAGCAAGAAAACAAGGGGAAAAAAAGCAATTGAAAACATCATGAAAGCAATAGGAGACGACGACATGACCCAGCTGGAAAATTTTCGGAGAATAGGGGGGTTTGTAAAAAAAAGAACCCGGCCAGTGAAAGTGACCTTCAAGGCAGAATCGACTCGGAACAGGATCCTGCAGGAGAAAGCACGATTAAGGGAAATGCCGTCATACAGGAAGGTGTATCTCGACCACGACAGAACACAAGCCGAAAGGCAGAAACTGAGAGAGATGGTACAAAGGCGAAAGGAGGAAAGAGAGGGGATGGCGAAGACAGAGAGGAGATCGCAGACACAGGAAGATCAAATACAGCCTCCCTCACAATTTCCTATAGAAGCCTCCCAACCAGGTCAACCCCAGTGCAACCAAACACTCTAAACCAAAACACCCATGCCACATACAATGCCCCCCACCCACTACATTACAAACTCCACCCCCACAGCAAACACCCATAGTTCCTTATCAGGTCACCCACTTACCCAACCTCAATACACCTCCCAGACCACAATCTTAGAAAAGAAGTTGAAGGTGTGGTATACAAATGCAGATGAAATAACAAATAAGTATGAGGAGTGGCATGAAAGAATCAAGGAGACATCCCCAGACATAATAGCACTCAGACAAACAAAACTCACCAGAATAATAACAGATTCAATCTTTCCATCCGGGTATCAAATCCTCAGGAAAGACAGAGGGAGGAGAGGGGGAGGAGGAGTTGCACTGCTCATTAAAAACCAGTGGGGGTTTGAGAAAATGGAAGGAATAGACGGCACGGGCGAAAATGACTACTTAGTAGGAACAATCCAGTCTGAGGGACATAAGGTGATAATTGCAGTAATGTACAACCCACCACAGAACTGCAGGAGGCCAAGAGAAGAATACGATGAGAGCAACAGAGCAATGGTCGACACACTAGCTGAGGTGGCCAGGAGAGCACACATAGGGGGAGCAAAGTTACTAGTTATGGGTGATTTCAATCACAAGGAGATTGACTGGGAAAACCTGGAGCCCCATGGGGGTCCTGAAACATGGAGAGCCAAGATGATGGATGTGGTACTGGAAAACCTCATGCATCAACATGTTTAGAGACACTACCAGAGAGAGAGGAGAGGATGAACCAGCAAGACTGGACCTTGTATTCACCTAGAGTAGTTCTGACATCGAGGATATCATGTATGAAAGGCCCCTGGGAGCTAGTGATCATGTGGTTCTGTGCTTCGACTACATAGTTGAGCTCCAATTGGAGAGAGCAGCAGGAATAGGCTGGGAAAAAACAAACTTCAAAAGGGGGAACTACTCAGGCTTGAGGAACTTCTTTCAAGACATTCAGTGGGAGAGGGAACTGACAGGAAAACCAGTACAAGAAATGATGGACTATGTCGCAAGAAAATGCAAGGAGGCAGAGGAGAGATTTGTTCCCAAGGGACACAGAAATAATGGGAAGAACAGAACGAGTCCTTGGTTCACCCAAAGGTGTAGGGAGGCAAAAACTAGGTGTACTAGAGAATGGAAAAGGTACAGAAGACAGAGAACTCAGGAAAATAAAGAGATTAGCCGAAGAGCCAGAAACGAATATGCACAGATAAGAAGGGAGGCTCGGCGGCAATACGAAAATGACATAGCATCGAAAGTCAAGACTGACCCGAAGTTGTTGTACAGCCACATCAGGAGGAAAACAACAGTCAAGGACCAGGTAATCAGACTGAGGAAGGGTGATGGGGAATTCACAAGAAACGACCGGGAGGTATGTCAGGAGCTCAACACGAGATTCAAAGAAGTATTTACAGTGGAAACCAGTAGAACTCCAGGAAATCAGAACAGGGGGGTGCACCAGCAAGTGCTGGATGAGGTACATATAACCAAGGAGGTGAAGAAGCTGCTATGCGAACTTGACACCTCAAAGGCGGTGGGACCAGACAACATCTCTCCGTGGGTCCTTAAAGAGGGAGCAGAGATATTGTGTGTACCATTAACAAAGATCTTCAACACATCATTTAAAACTGGGCAACTCCCCGAGGTATGGAAGATGGCAAATGAAGTCCCAATTTTTAAAAAGGGAGACAGACATGAGGCACTAAACTACAGACCTGTATCACTAACGTGTATAGTATGCTAAGTCATGGAGAAGATCATCAGGAGGAGAGTGGTGGAGCACCTGGAAAGAAACAAGTGTATAATTGACAACCAGCATGGTTTCAGGGAGGGAAAATCCTGTGTCACAAACCTACTAGAGTTTTATGACAAGGTGACAGAAGTAAGACAAGAGAGAGAGGGATGCATCGACTGCATTTTTTTGGACTGCAAGAAGGCCTTCGACACAGTTCCTCTCAAGAGGTTACTGCAAAAGCTAGAGGATCAGGCACACATAACAGGAAAGGCACTGCAATGGATCAGAGAATACCTGACAGGGAGGCAACAACGAGTCATGGTTCCACAGGGGTCAGTTCTAGGACCTGTGCTGTTCTTGGTATTTGTGAATGTCATAACGGAAGGGATAGACTCAGAAGTGTCCTTGTTTGCTGATGATGTGAAGTTAATGAGAAGAATCAAATCGGATGAGGATCAGGCAGGACTACAAAGAGACCTGGACAGGCTACAAGCCTGGTCCAGCAACTGGCTCCTTGAGTTTAACCCTGCCAAATGCAAAGTCATGAAGATTGGGGAAGGGCAAAGAAGACCGCAGACACAATATAGTTTAGATGGCCAAAGTCTGCAAACCTCACTCAAGGAAAAAGATCTGGGGGTGAGTATAACACCGAGCAAATCTCCTGAGGCGCACATCAGTCAGATAACTGCTGCAGCATACGGGCGCCTGGCAAACCTACGGATAGCGTTCCGATACCTCAGTAAGGATTCGTTCAAGACTCTGTATACCATTTATGTCAGGCCCATACTGGAGTATGCAGGGCCAGTTTGGAATCCACACCTTGTCAAGCACGTCAAGAAATTAGAGAAAGTGCAAAGGTTTGCAACAAGACTAGTCCCAGAGCTACTGGGATTGTCCTACGAAGAAAGGTTGAGGGAAATCGGCCTGACGACACTGGAGGCCAGGAGGGTCAGGGGAGACATGATAACGACATATAAAATACTGCGCGGAATAGACGAGGTGGACAAAGACGGGATGTTCCAGAGATGGGACACAGACACAAGAGGTCACAATTGGAAGTTGAAGACTCAGATGAATCAAAGGGATGTTAGGAAGTATTTCTTCAGTCATAGAGTAGTCAAGCCGTGGAATAGCCTAGAAAGTGAAGTAGTGGAGGCGGGAACCATACATAGTTTTAAGGTGAGGTATGATAAAGCTCATGGAGCAGGGAGAGAGAGGACCTAGTAGCAATCAGTGAAGAGGTGGGGTCAGGAGCTATGACTCGACCCCTGCAACCACAAATAGGTGAGCACACACACACACACACACACACACACACACACACACACACAAATATATATATATATATATATATATATATATATATGTATAAATATATATATGACGTGCCGAATATGTAATACTGGCCAATTAGCAAGAACTCATTTAAAATTAAGTCCTTTCTAAAAATTTCTCTTATACGTTTAAAGATATATTTTTTTCATTAATGTTGATGTAAAAATTTATAATTTTGCACCAAAAGGAACTTAGAAAACTTACCTAACCTTATTATAACAAGAACAATTTATTTTAGTCTAACCCAACTAAATATATTTTAGATTTCTTTACAATAAATTAATATTAAACAAACACAGTGAAATATATTTTTTTCGTTAGGTTCAGAATGATTTTTGGCGAAATTATTGCATACACAAATTTTCACTTGTCCTATATGGTAAGATGAGCGTTGCTATTTAAGCCAAGATCGCAAGTTCTGCCTATTCGGCACGACATATATATATATATATATATATATATATATATATATATATATATATGCAATAAGATCACAGTAAACAGGTGATTTCAAAATATGCAAAACAACCACTCTGGAAGAATAGAGAAATTCCAAGCGCTTTCGTAACTACTCACATTATCAAGGAACTATGAAAGTAAAGCATCCAAGGAAGCTATATAAGGGGTCTGGACAGCACCTCACTATCAGATCCCACAACGGTTAAACACCTGACGGCCGCCGGCCCAACTTGGATAGGTCCTTTGCACAACTCACCCACAAACTATTCTACCCAAGAAAATTTAAAAATTATTATTTGTCCAGTGTATTATAAAATTCTTCCCAAATTCTATTAAATATAAATGGATCTAATTTATATAAACCAAAGGAAATATTCATATTATTGTCAAAACTGCTTTTTATGAAACAAGATTCAATTATATTCCTGTCGACCATGGACTTGCTTGATACTACTTTCTCAACTTTTTGAAAATCAATTGGATGGTTAAAATCTCTTACAAATCTATAAACTTTACTGTTGAGTTTGAAGAAAATAACTCATTCTCTTTTCTAGATGTTTTAATTATTAAGGGTAATAATGAATTCAAATTTAAAATTTACAGAAAACCTACAAATAACTGTTCCTGTGTCCACTATTATTCCTCGCATCAAGACAGAGTCAAGCTGTCTGTTTTCTCATCTATGTTTTTGAGAGCTTTACGAATTTGTAGTCCTGAGTTCATAGATGAGGAAATATCCAAAATTTATGAAATAGGTAATGATTTAAAATACCCACGAAATGTAATTGATAAATCTTTTAAAGTTGCTAGAAATACTTTTTACAATCCAAAAAGGGACAACCAGCCTTATTCAAATAAAAATATGTTGGTTCTCCCTTACCATGAAAACTTGCTTTATAAGCCTTCTCTTCTTAAGACTTTTAATATTAAAGTTGTATTCAAAAATCTTGATACAGTAAAAAAAACTTTTGATAAAGAATTCCCCCCAAAATGCTGATGGATGTGTCTACAAGATTCCTTGTAAAATTTGCGATAAAGTTTATTACGGTCAAACTGGTAAAAATCTCGAACTAAGATTAAAACAACATAAATATAGCATTAGAATTGGACAAGATTCCAATGCTCTATTTATTCATGTAAGAGATTTTAACCATCCAATTGATTTTCAAAAAGTTGAGAAAGTAGTATCAAGCAAGTCCATGGTCGACAGGAATATAATTGAATCTTGTTTGATAAAAAGCAGTTTTGACAATAATATGAATATTTCCTTTGGTTTATATAAATTAGATTCATTTATAATTAATAGAATTTGGGAAGAATTTAATAATACACTGGACAAATAATAATTTTTAAATTTTCTTGGGTAGAATAGTTTGTGGGTGAGTTGTGCAAAGGACCTATCCAAGTTGGGTCGGCGCGCGTCAGATGTTTAACCGTTGTGGTATCTGATAGTGAGGTGCTGGCCAGACCCCTTATATAGCTTCCTTGGATGCTTTACTTTCATAGTTCTTTGATAATGTGAGTAGTCACGAAAGCGCTTGGAATTTCTCTATTCTTTCAGAGTGGTTGTTTTGCATATTCTGAAATCACCTGTTTACTGTGATCTTAATGTATATATATATATATATATATATATATATATATATATATATATATATATATATATATATATATATATTATATTATTATTATATATATATATTATACCTCTGTGGCTGGAATGGGGACCCTCATCCTCAGAGAAGACAATAAACGTATCTCGGAGAAAACTCAAGGTTCTCCCCGGAGCTGTTTGAATATTTTCTTCTCCTTCCACCCCCTATATTTGATATTCTATGTGAACATTTATTAATAAACAGAATACATTTACAGAAAAACATTAACATGAATACAATGGCACAATGTATCAAAGAACATGAATTTCCTCCAGCTCCTCCGAGGCTCGACGCGAGCCAAGTATGCAGCAAGCATTTTCCCTCTGGATGGCTATGCTGAGGTGCTGGAACATGAAAGTGGCTGCCCCAGGGTCCCTGGTGGTGTCGATGAGTCTGGAATCCAATTCTTTAAGGAAACGTGTGGCATTTTTCCCCATGATCCCAAGGTCTCTGATCCCACTGGGACAAATTGATACTGTTGGCTTATGTCCCTGTACTTGCTGATCTTGTACTCCTCCCTGTGGTCAGCAGGTCCTCCCTGTCCCCCGACACTGTGATGGATATAGGTGTCAGCCAGTGTGGACACACAGGTATAGTCCCATGCTAGGAGCTTGCCATTCTTCCAAGGATAGATGGTGATCCCGTCGGGGCGGTTTGCTGGGTTGTGGGTATTGTTCGCTGCTAGTGATCGGAGCTCCCTCTCGGCTAGGCATCCAGCTGTAGCAAGGGTTCTCTTAATGATGTCGTTGACCTCATCGTGTCTTGCATGCCAGCCCTTGGTTTTGGAATAGTTAAGACCATGTAGACCGTATTGGTCTTCTTGCGCTTCACCGCAAATACATGTATATTCTGTGTGAATTGGGGCAGCAAGGCACAGACCCACTGCAATACGGAGGGTCTTAGGATCGAGTCGTGTTCCCATTGCCGATATGGGAACTGTTTGGAAGAAGTCCCCAGAGTGATGTGCGCTCACAGCCTGGAGATGGGCAATCTCCCTATCTGATGTTGCAGCCCTGAGCATGTTGGCAAGCACCTTTTCAGCGATCGGGCCATCCCAGCTTGACTGTGAGCCAGTGCTGCACTAGGGTTTGGTGCTGGAGCAGCAAGAGTCTCCCATTCAGTGATGGCACTGGCATAGCTAAGGTCTTCTATTTCTACTGAGTCACTGAGGGTATCAGGAAGAATTTGTCTTATCAACTCGTTTGATGCTATGGAAGAGGATAGGAAAGCTGGTAGAGCAATCTGGGATGATCAGCGTACTCCTAGCCCTCCAAGCCTGACCGGAAGTGAGACTTGCAACCACTGTCCATCTTCAAGGGAAAGATTCAATACATTCTCTAGCATGGTCTGAAGGAGAGAGTCATATTCCTTGAGTTTTGGACTGCTGAAGGCTGGGGAGCATCTAAGAAAGTAGGTAAGTTTTGGGATTGACAGGCACCTGGTGAGTAGGTAGAAGGCATCGTGTGTGTCAATGTCTTTCATCCTGCTTTCCATCGTCCGGAGGTCTGAGACTTTTTTTTCTAGGATCAGATCGATGGCATTGGACCCAAGAGGAGCACCGAGGAGAGTGCTATTGGCTGGATCAATGGCTCGTGCTCCTGGTAAAACGGTACTAATGTTCTGTATCAACTGTTGATTGGTAGAAACTATTTCACATTTGGTGGGGTTTAAAGAAAGGCCCAGGCTTTCTCCCATGTCTTTAATTTTACTGATGTCCTCCAGGAGAGATTCTGTTGTGCCAGCTAGGGTACCATCTTCCAGGAGCCAGATATTGAGCTCGCTGGAGAGTGCTTCTGTGACTTCCTTGATGACCAAACAGAATAGAAAGGGGGCGGGAGGGTCGCCCTGTTGTACGCCTTCATATGAGTCAATTTTATGGTATCCAAACAATAGTTTGGAAGTCACACTATAACAAGATTCTATGAAGGAATAAAGGGAAGGGAAGTTTCCATAAACTGCTTGGAGAGCAGCATCCCTTCTGACTGAGTTGAAAGCATATGTATATATATATATATATATATATATATATATATATATATATATATATATATATATATATATATATATATAATTATATATTATATATATATATATTGCTTAAATAGCAACGCTCTTCTTGCCGAGTAAGACAAGCGAAAATTTGTGTATGCAATTTCGCAAAAATCATTCTGAACCTGTCCAAAAAAACATATATTTAATTGTTTCTTTATTATTAAATTGCTGTAAACTTATCAAAAATATAATTAGTTTCATTAGGCTAAATTAAATTTCACTTTTTATAATAAGGTCAGGTGACCTTTTTAAGGTTCTTGTGGTACAAAATTATTAATTTTTACATTAACATAAATGAAAAAAAATAACTACAAAGGTTTAAGAAATTTTTTTAGAAAGGACTTGATTTTAAATGAGTTCTTGCAAATTGACAAGTGTTACTTAATCGGCATTATATATATATATATATATATATATATCTATATATATATATATATATATATATCTATATATATATATATATATATATATATATAGATATATGCAGTAAGATCACAGTAAACAGGTGATTTCAGAAAATGCAAAAAACCACTGTGAAAGAATATAGAAATTCCAAGCGCTTTCGTGACTACTCACATTATCATTGTGAGTTGCAACGAAAGTGCTTGGAATTTCTATATTCTTTCTCAGTGGTTGTTTTTCATATAAATATTATATAAATATATATATATATATATATATATATATATATATATATATATATATATATATATATATATATATATGTGTGTGTGTGTGTGTGTAGTTCCGATTAAGCCGAACTACCGAAAGAGAGAGAGGGAGAGAGAGAGAGAGAGAGAGATTACCTTATAAAAACACATCAGTATTAAAATCTTAAATATGAACATAATCCCGCCATATTTACACGCACTCTTCTCATACCTATGTAACATTTTCTTTTTCATTTTACTCGTTCATCAGCTAAATATGATTGATGTAGTTTAAAGCTGTTATATTGTAATCAGAGGATAGCGTTAAACCTGAAGGGGCCATCCACAGCCTGTGGAATGAAAGGCATTCAACTTCACTTAGTTACCATTTTGTCTTAGGCACAAGCTAGTTGAAGATTAATCCAGTCCATTGAATCACGAACCCTTAAACAAAATGAAGGCAAAATGATGTCATAATGTAAAGTAATACTGTACCATTTCGAGATTAAAAATTGGGAAATGGAACTATCCACTCCGTTAAATATTCCGTCCTTATTCTAAGTTGGTTACACAAGGTGGTCGGGGGTGACCGTCTACAGCTGCCTCCCGCAAACTTAGTTTGGGAATGACCTTCATAACATTGTACGTGGGACACCAACGCGTACGGATAGTCACGGTAAATCTTTCGCAAGATATATTACACCAGCCTTCAAAATTTTATGGCAATCAAATGAAGAGTTATCGAGTAATGAACAAAAACCTGTGAGAATTTAAGCAAAAATGTTGAAGAGTATTTTTCGAAAATAGCAAAGTCATCCCTCGATAAAAACATTATTTTTTCTGTTTCCTTTCTCATTCATATTTTATTTAAAATCCTTTACAGTCCTGATAGAGAAAATGTTTGAATTAGAATTTCAAATAAAATCTCATGATAAAATTTGAATGGCAAATTTACACACACACGCACACACACACACACACACACACACACACACACACACACACACACACACACACAAACACACACACACACACGCACACACACACACACACACACACACACACACACACACAGAAAATTAACTCAAAAATATTTCCACTTAAGATGGCTCAGTATTTAGGGTTGAAGCCCAATCGGAACAGTCATTGTCTAGTTATTACAAAGGAAATAATGCACATCAAAGTGTGTTACAAATATGTTTTAACATATGCAATTGGCATCAAAATTTTTCTTAGATGCCAATTAGAAATGTCATTTTTCTAATTACAGATCTGATTCTAAGAATTCCAATTTGCAGTGGCGTTGCTAGGGTTGGTGTCACCCAGGGTGGCATCTATGGTGTCACCCAGGGTGGCATCTTTGGTGTCACCCAGAGTGACATCTTTGGTGTCACCCAGGGTGGCATCTTTGGTGTCACC
This sequence comes from Cherax quadricarinatus, assembly GCF_038502225.1. NCBI lineage: Eukaryota > Metazoa > Arthropoda > Malacostraca > Decapoda > Parastacidae > Cherax > Cherax quadricarinatus. The sequence continues at coordinate 26,905 of NW_027198264.1, forward strand.
CAGGGTGGCATCTTTGGTGTCACCCAGAGTGACATCTTTGGTGTCACCCAGGGTGGCATCTTTGGTGTCACCCAGGGTGGCATCTTTGGTGTCACCCAGGGCGGCATCTTTGGTGTCATCCAGGGTGGCATCTATGGTGTCACCCAGGGTGACATCTATGGTGTCACCCAGGGTGGCATCTTTGGTGTCACCCAGGGCGGCATCTTTGGTGTCACCCAGGGCGGCATCTTTGGTGTCATCCAGGGTGGCATCTATGGTGTCACCCAGGGCGGCATCCTTGGTGTCACCCAGGGCGGCATCTTTGGTGTCATCCAGGGTGGCATCTTTGGTGTCACCCAGGGTGGCATCTATGGTGTCACCCAGGGTGGCATCTTTGGTGTCACCCAGAGTGGCATCTTTGGTGTCATCCAGGGTGGCATCTATGGTGTCACCCAGGGTGGCATCTTTGGTGTCACCCAGGGTGGCATCTATGGTGTCACCCAGGGTGGCATCTATGGTGTCACCCAGGGTGGCATCTATGGTGTCACCCAGGGTGGCATCTATGGTGTCACCCAGGGTGGCATCTATGGTGTCACCCAGGGTGGCATCTTTGGTGTCACCCAGGGTGGCATCTTTGGTGTCACCCAGGGTGGCATCTATGGTGTCACCCAGGGTGGCATCTTTGGTGTCATCCAGGGTGGCATCTTTGGTGTCACCCAGAGTGGCATCTTTGGTGTCATCCAGGGTGGCATCTATGGTGTCACCCAGGGTGGCATCTTTGGTGTCACCCAGGGTGGCATCTATGGTGTCACCCAGGGTGGCATCTTTGGTGTCACCCAGGGCGGCATCTTTGGTGTCATCCAGGGTGGCATCTTTGGTGTCACCCAGGGTGGCATCTATGGTGTCACCCAGGGTGGCATCTTTGGTGTCACCCAGGGTGGCATCTTTGGTGTCACCCAGGGTGGCATCTTTGGTGTCACCCAGGGTGGCATCTTTGGTGTCACCCAGGGTGGCATCTATGGTGTCACCCAGGGTGGCATCTTTGGTGTCACCCAGGGTGGCATCTTTGGTGTCACCCAGGGCGGCACCTTTAGTGTCACCCAGGGTGGCATCTTTGGTGTCACCAAGGGCGGCATCTTTGGTGTCACCCAGGGTGACATCTTTGGTGTCACCCAGGGCGGCATCTTTGGTGTCACCCAGGGCGGCACCTTTAGTGTCACCCAGGGCGGCATCTTTGGTGTCACCCAGGGCAGCACCTTTAGTGTCACCCAGGGAGACATCTTTGGTGTCACCCAGGGTGACATCTTTGGTGTCACCCAGGGTGGCATCTTTGGTGTCACCCAGGGTGGCATCTTTGGTGTCACCAAGGGCGGCATCTTTGGTGTCACCCAGGGTGACATCTTTGGTGTCACCCAGGGTGGCATCTTTGGTGTCACCCAGGGTGGCATTTATGGTGTCACCCAGGGAGGCATCTATGGTGTCACCCAGGGTGGAATCGATGGTGTCACCAAGGAGGCATCTATGGTGTCACCCAGGGAGGCATCTATGGTGTCACACAGGGTGGCATCTATGGTGTCACCCAAGGAGGCATCTATGGTGTCACCCAGGGTGGCATCTATGGTGTCACCCAGGGAGGCATCTATGGTGTCACCCAAGGAGGCATCTATGGTGTCACCCAGGGTGGCATCTATGGTGTCACCCAGGGAGGCATCTATGGTGTCACTCAGGGCGGCATCTATGGTGTCACCCAGGGTGGCATCTATGGTGTCACCCAGGGTGGAATCTATGATGTCACCCCCAATAAATACAAGGTCGGGAGGATTGGGGTAGTAAACACCAGTTACGTCACTACTGCATGACCAGTTATGTCACTACTGCATGACCAGTTATGTCACTACTGCATGACCAGTTATGTCACTACTGCATGACCAGTTATGTCACTACTGCATGACCAGTTATGTCACTACTGCATGACCAGTTACGTCACTACTGCATGACCAGTTATGTCACTACTGCATGACCAGTTATGTCACTACTACATGACCAGTTATGTCACTACTGCATGACTAGTTATGTCACTACTGCATGACCAGTTATGTCACTACTGCATGACTAGTTATGTCACTACTGCATGACCAGTTATGTCACTACTGCATGACCAGTTATGTCACTACTGCATGACCAGTTACGTCACTACTGCATGACCAGTTATGTCACTACTGCATGACCAGTTATGTCACTACTGCATGACCAGTTATGTCACTACTGCATGACTAGTTATGTCACTACTGCATGACCAGTTATGTCACTACTGCATGACTAGTTATGTCACTACTGCATGACCAGTTATGTCACTACTGCATGACTAGTTATGTCACTACTGCATGACCAGTTATGTCACTACTGCATGACCAGTTATGTCACTACTGCATGACCAGTTATGTCACTACTGCATGACCAGTTACGTCACTACTGCATGACCAGTTATGTCACTACTGCATGACCAGTTATGTCACTACTGCATGACCAGTTATGTCACTACTGCATGACTATTTATGTCACTACTGCATGACCAGTTATGTCACTACTGCATGACCAGTTATGTTACTACTGCATGACTAGTTATGTCACTACTGCATGACCAGTTATGTCGCTACTGCATGACCAGTTACGTCACTACTGCATGACCAGTTATGTCACTACTGCATGACCAGTTACGTCACTACTGCATGACCAGTTATGTCACTACTGCATGACCAGTTACGTCACTACTGCATGACCAGTTATGTCACTACTGCATGACCAGTTATGTCACTACTGCATGACCAGTTATGTCACTACTGCATGACCAGTTATGTCACTACTGCATGACCAGTTATGTCACTACTGCATGACCAGTTATGACACTACTGCATGACCAGTTATGTCACTACTGCATGACCAGTTATGTCACTACTGCATGACCAGTTATGTCACTACTGCATGACCAGTTATGTCACTACTGCATGACTATTTATGTCACTACTGCATGACCAGTTATGTCACTACTGCATGACCAGTTATGTTACTACTGCATGACTAGTTATGTCACTACTGCATGACCAGTTATGTCGCTACTGCATGACCAGTTACGTCACTACTGCATGACCAGTTATGTCACTACTGCATGACCAGTTACGTCACTACTGCATGACCAGTTATGTCACTACTGCATGACCAGTTACGTCACTACTGCATGACCAGTTATGTCACTACTGCATGACCAGTTATGTCACTACTGCATGACCAGTTATGTCACTACTGCATGACCAGTTATGTCACTACTGCATGACCAGTTATGTCACTACTGCATGACCAGTTATGACACTACTGCATGACCAGTTATGTCACTACTGCATGACCAGTTATGTCACTACTGCATGACCAGTTATGTCACTACTGCATGACCAGTTATGTCACTACTGCATGACCAGCTACGTCACTACTGCATGACCAGTTACGTCACTACTGCATGACCAGTTATGTCACTACTGCATGACCAGTTATGTCATTACTGCATGACCAGTTATGTCACTACTGCATGACCAGTTACGTCACTACTGCATGACCAGTTACGTCACTACTGCATGACCAGTTATGTCACTACTGCATGACCAGTTATGTCACTACTGCATGACCAGTTATGTCATTACTGCATGACCAGTTACGTCACTACTGCATGACCAGTTACGTCACTACTGCATGACCAGTTACGTCACTACTGCATGACCAGTTACGTCACTACTGCATGACCAGTTACGTCACTACTGCATGACCAGTTATGTCACTACTGCATGACCAGTTATGTCATTACTGCATGACCAGTTATGTCACTACTGCATGACCAGTTACGTCACTACTGCATGACCAGTTACGTCACTACTGCATGACCAGTTATGTCACTACTGCATGACTAGTTATGTCACTACTGCATGACCAGTTATGTCACTACTGCATGACTAGTTATGTCACTACTGCATGACCAGTTATGTCACTACTGCATGACCAGTTATGTCACTACTGCATGACCAGTTACGTCACTACTGCATGACCAGTTATGTCACTACTGCATGACCAGTTATGTCACTACTGCATGACTAGTTATGTCACTACTGCATGACCAGTTATGTCACTACTGCATGACCAGTTATGTCACTACTGCATGACTAGTTATGTCACTACTGCATGACCAGTTATGTCACTACTGCATGACTAGTTATGTCACTACTGCATGACCAGTTATGTCACTACTGCATGACCAGTTATGTCACTACTGCATGACCAGTTATGTCACTACTGCATGACTAGTTATGTCACTACTGCATGACCAGTTATGTCACTACTGCATGACCAGTTATGTCACTACTGCATGACCAGTTACGTCACTACTGCATGACCAGTTATGTCACTACTGCATGACCAGTTATGTCACTACTGCATGACCAGTTATGTCACTACTGCATGACCAGTTATGTCACTACTGCATGACTATTTATGTCACTACTGCATGACCAGTTATGTCACTACTGCATGACCAGTTATGTTACTACTGCATGACTAGTTATGTCACTACTGCATGACCAGTTATGTCGCTACTGCATGACCAGTTACGTCACTACTGCATGACCAGTTATGTCACTACTGCATGACCAGTTACTTCACTACTGCATGACCAGTTATGTCACTACTGCATGACTAGTTATGTCACTACTGCATGACCAGTTATGTCACTACTGCATGACCAGTTATGTCACTACTGCATGACCAGTTACGTCACTACTGCATGACCAGTTATGTCACTACTGCATGACCAGTTATGTCACTACTGCATGACCAGTTACGTCACTACTGCATGACCAGTTATGTCACTACTGCATGACCAGTTACGTCACTACTGCATGACCAGTTATGTCACTACTGCATGACCAGTTATGTCACTACTGCATGACCAGTTATGTCACTACTGCATGACCAGTTATGTCACTACTGCATGACCAGTTATGTCACTACTGCATGACCAGTTATGTCACTACTGCATGACCAGTTACGTCACTACTGCATGACCAGTTACGTCACTACTGCATGACCAGTGACTAATGTTTAGCCATCAGAACGTTTAAGGACCATAAACTAAATAGGAGAATACTTCTCAACTTTAATAATGATAAAATAAATAATCGTAATATTATTGAGAACACATAAACTCAAATATCACTTTAACTACACCAACAGATCCTATGTTTATTCGTCTTCAACATTGCAAAAAAAAAAAAAATAAAAAATCTGGAAAAATAAAGAAAAACAATTCAGTAGAGAAACACTAGTTCTGATTTGGCCTTGAGTACAGGTAACATCTCAGTGAATCTGATGTTACATTTGACCTTGAGTACAGGGAACATCTCAGTGAATCTGATCTTACATTTGATCTTGAGTACAGGTAACATCTCAGTGAATCTGATGTTACATTTGACCTTGAGTACAGGGAACATCTCAGTGAATCTGATCTTACATTTGACCTTGATTACAGGTAACATCTCAGTGAATCTGATCTTACATTTGACCTTGAGTACAGGTAACATCTCAGTGACTCTGATCTTACATTTGACCTTGAGTACAGGTAACATCTCAGTGAATCTGATCTTACATTTGACCTTGAGTACAGGTAACATCTCAGTGAATCTGATCTTACATTTAACCTTGAGTACAGGTAACATCTCAGTGAATCTGATCTTACATTTGACCTTGAGTACAGGGAACATCTCAGTGAATCTGATCTTACATTTGACCTTGATTACAGGTAACATCTCAGTGAATCTGATCTTACATTTAACCTTGAGTACAGGTAACATCTCAGTGAATCTGATCTTACATTTGACCTTGAGTACAGGTAACATCTCAGTGAATCTGATCTTACATTTGACCTTGAGTACAGGTAACATCTCAGTGAATCTGATCTTACATTTAACCTTGAGTACAGGTAACATCTCAGTGAATCTGATCTTACATTTGACCTTGAGTACAGGTAACATCTCAGTGAATCTGATCTTACATTTGACCTTGAGTACAGGTAACATCTCAGTGAATCTGATCTTACATTTGACCTTGAGTACAGGTAACATCTCAGTGAATCTGATGTTAAATTTGACCTTGAGTACAGGTAACATCTCAGTGAATCTGATCTTACATTTGACCTTGAGTACAGGTAACATCTCAGTGAATCTGATCTTACATTTGGCCTTGAGTACAGGTAACATCTCAGTGAATCTGATCTTACATTTGACCTTGAGTACAGGTAACATCTCAGTGAATCTGATGTTAAATTTGACCTTGAGTACAGGTAACATCTCAGTAAATCTGATCTTACATTTGATCTTGAGTACAGGTAACATCTCAGTGAATCTGATCTTACATTTGATCTTGAGTACAAATAACATCTCAGTGAATCTGATCTTACATTTAACCTTGAGTACAAATAACATCTCAGTGAATCTGATCTTACATTTGATCTTGAGTACAGGTAACATATCAGTAAATCTGATCTTACATTTGATCTTGAGTACAGGTAACATCTCAGTGAATCTGATCTTACATTTATCCTTGAGTACAGGTAACATCTCAGTGAATCTGATCTTACATTTATCCTTGAGTACAGGTAACATCTCAGTGAATCTGATCTTACATTTGACCTTCAGTACAGGTAACATCTCAGTGAATCTGATCTTACATTTATCCTTGAGTACAGGTAACATCTCAGTGAATCTGATCTTACATTTGACCTTGAGTACAGGTAACATCTCAGTGAATCTGATCTTACATTTGATCTTGAGTACAGGTAACATCTCAGTGAATCTGATCTTACATTTGACCTTGAGTACAGGTAACATCTCAGTGAATCTGATGTTAAATTTGACCTTGAGTACAGGTAACATCTCAGTGAATCTGATCTTACATTTGACCTTGAGTACAGGTAACATCTCAGCGAATCTAATCTTACATTTAACCTTGAGTACAAATAACATCTCAGTGAATCTGATCTTACATTTGATCTTGAGTACAGGTAACATGTCAGTAAATCTGATCTTACATTTGACCTTGAGTACAGGTAACATCTCAGTGAATCTGATCTTACATTTGACCTTGAGTACAGGTAACATCTCAGTGAATCTGATCTTACATTTAACCTTGAGTACAGGTAACATCTCAGTGAATCTGATCTTACATTTAACCTTGAGTACAGGTAACATCTCAGTGAATCTGAACTTACATTTAACCTTGAGTACAGGTAACATCTCAGTGAATCTGATCTTACATTTGACCTTGAGTACAGGTAACATCTCAGTGAATCTGATCTTACATTTAACCTTGAGTACAGGTAACATCTCAGTGAATCTGATCTTACATTTGACCTTGAGTACAGGTAACATCTCAGTGAATCTGATCTTACATTTAACCTTGAGTACAGGTAACATCTCAGTGAATCTGATCTTACATTTGACCTTGAGTACAGGTAACATCTCAGTGAATCTGATCTTACATTTGACCTTGAGGACAGGTAACATCTCAGTGAATCTGATCTTACATTTGACCTTGATTACCGGTAACATCTCAGTGAATCTGATCTTACATTTACTTGCATTCATTCCTGCAAAATAATCTAACGCATTCATATAGAAACGAAGGATTTTTCTCTTATGTTGGTGCAGCACTTTTTTGGGCACTAGTGTCACCTTCTTTCGAAAGTGTTAGGTGTCACCTGGGGCGAGCGCCCCCCCCGCCCCCCCCGTTACGATTCCGCTACCAGCTTGTTTAACAACTTGGGTGAAATTTCAAAATCGCAGCTGCTTGGACAAAACTTACCGGCTATTGTCTTTTTTAATAAATGTATCGTCATGAATAATTTGAAAACAACCAGCTGCGTCAGCCTAGAAATAATCCCAGCGGTGAAAGTTCTATGTTAAGCAGGAGAGTAATTCTCAAGTTACCGCACTGATTTCAACAGTTCAGATCTTTTTATATAATACCACAACGACAAATTTGCTTCCACTCAGACGATTACTAATGAATATTACCCTGGTCGGTGGATCCATCAGCCATTAAATATTTATGCTGCTCAGAAGAAGTGAACTGAAAATTATTTAACGTGTTTACCAGGAATGAAAATCTCACACTATTTTACACATAAAATTGTAAAAAATTTCACTACGTATTTGAATTACATTTTCTGCCGTCATCGATTTATAAGCCGAACTTTTTGGTGTTACCCCAGTGACGGTTTGGAATTATCCGAGCAGTTACATGATGCTAAGAATGTGTTAAACTCTGCTCATAACATAAATGCTATGTAATACCGACACGACGAAGAATTTGACAAATGTTAAACAACTGGGAATCTTTATAATGCAGATGTTTCACTGACCATTGACTTAATCAAGGTACCCAGTTGTTGTACATGTGTTTAATTATTTAACTTTGCTCTTAGTGAACGTGAACATGCCAGTTGTTTAAACAAGCTGGTCGTCGTTACCGTACATACACGCGTTAAGTTACGTATGAAATTAAATCGAGAAGTTGGAGGAAGAAAATATAAAATTCAGGCAACTTCTTCAAGGTACTCCTTCGGGAATGTCTCATAATGCCGACTGGCAACCGGCGGCTCTTACCTTAATTGTGTATTCCTCTCATATAATACAATTAACAGATGCATCAAGAATAAATGGTAATTTTTTGGAAAGAAGAACGAAAATTACAGTTTGAACTGGTCACTAGGTTTCTCACTGCTAATGACTGAATCTAATGACTTTGCTTATGTAGCGACTATCCTTGTGTCTAACCGCAATAGACATGAATCTTCTATTGAAGAAGATATGTTATCACCCTGTTTAATGCATCAATGCAGACATAAGTTGTCCCGTACAAGTGGAAGATGGCTTATGAAATTTCTATTTATAAATCGGGGTATAACTCAATTCCTTCAAATTACTTCCCCAATAAGCCTGAAGTCAATAGTAGGCAACTTGTTAGGATCAGTTACGATTGATTTAATAATGCTTCAACTTAACCATAATTTGATTAGTGAACCTCAACATGGAGTCACAAAGGGTCGTTCTGGTTTGTCAGATTAACTGACTTTCTTCAGTACAAAATTGGAGACAGTGAACCACAATAAAATATATGACATTAAATAAATGATTTAGAAAATAGACAAGTTGATGAATGAGACACCTGGGAATCATACTATGGAAACAGTTCGCTACCCAGTGGTTTCATCAGTCTATTAAAGAGAAGAAGGGTAGAAGATGAGAGAGCTTGAAATAATTAGTCCTAATCTGCAGACAGGTTAGATAGTTGGAGGTAGCGTCACCGGTGGACAGAGTCCTCTAGTCTAAGTAGGTCAGGCCTATAGGGTAGGAAATTCTTCAATTCTTGCCTAACCTAAAGGCATAACTAACTTTTGTTAGTGGAAATTGTCCACTAGTGATGCAACCTCCAACTATTTCACCTGATTTGTCTACGATAGATAAATCCCTTCTCAGTCTATATTCTTGACATTTATCAAAATCATCATCTCCAGGTTCAGGGACTGAATATCTCAAACTCCCTTTTATTTTCCACCGTTCTTCTGTGTAATATACCGATGAACCCACAAACTGGCTAAACTTTTCCACAATAAAGATACCAAAGTGTTACACAAGCAACTCATTCATCAACTTCTAGGTTTGTCGAACTATTTATACAATACCTGTCAGATACAGCAATATCTTCGACTCTTGATACAGGGAATTCCTCAGTACTTGCCTAACCTATAGGTCTAACTTACACTAGCTGATTTTTGTCTACCGTTGACACCGCCACTAACTGCTTCACCTCACCTGCCTGCAGTGTGTATCCAACCCTTCATTAGAAAATCATACTAATAGATAAAATGCGGTGAATATGAGTGTATTAGTGAGTTAATTATTTTTTAAAAGTTAATGTGGATCACTTGAAATCAAGCAACCAACTTTATTGAAGGAATAAGGCAGAGCGAAGTCATTACTTATAAGAGAAGACAGGACCAGGCTCTTCGCAGCGAGAGAACCTCCAGCTGGGGATTTTCCATTTTTCTGTCTTTAACTGTATTCTCGCAAATCGTCTCGAAACACAAGCCATTTACAGTCATGTAACTTAATGCTCAGCTGCTCAAAGAACAGGTGTATCTACAGGAATGCATTGACAAACCATTATGGCCAACATGCTCTTATCAGAGGGAAGATAAAAAAAAGACAAGATAACGTCAGCCTTATTCAGCAGACCCTAACTGCTGCATTTTTATCAACCGCTAAAGGATGTCTTACTAAGCTGACCTGGTGTCGGCCAGAGGTGTCCAGAGTCACCTGGACACCTCTGCATGCAGTGTGCTTCCAGGGAAAGACTACATGCAGATTGTATACCTCTAAAAAGGATGATGTTTACAGCTAATAAATTGAAGTTGGAAGAGGTGGTAGTACTAGCTTCAGGAAGATCTTGAAAATCCTAAAATTTGCTCAGTAGGATAAATAACTCTTGGATTATGGGAAAAACTTACATATAAGTCATAGAAAAAAGTTATGTAACAATCTTTTCATGGAATATTAAAGAACCCAAAACATTCAGTGTGGGGATCTGCAGAGGAAATTCCTGCTTCATCTTGGTCACACAACCTACCGTAGGCAAGCTGGATGAGTCTCCCGAATTGCCGGTATTATGTCGTCGCATATAATAGTCTCTTTTACAATTATTCAATTACAATAATAAATTATTAGCCCCAAAATTATTAGGTAGCAGCAGGGAAAGAAAATACTCAACAGCTTCTGCGAGAAGCTTCAGGATTTTTCAAGGTTCTTTTATTCTCTTCTCGAGTCACAATATCGTGACTGTAACATGTGTCACGTTACACACAAGGGAGTAAACGACAAACCAGAAAATTGGAAACGAAATTGATAATGGTCCAGGACTGACTGAAACGTCATCTGGCTTTCATTTATAAATCTATACGTGTGATTGATTCCTTGCTTTAGAATGTAAAAATAAAAACTCATTTTCTTTCATATTCGAGACAGTTACATTGATGGTTCTTCATCAGATCGCCGATTATTAAAGATAATATAAATGTCTGAAATTCATTGAATCATGACTGTCTATACATGAAACAAATTTTCGTGTCAGTGATAAGTATTTGAAAAGTTTCTTCGTTGTTGTGTATATATATATATATATATATATATATATATATATATATATATATATATATATATATATATATATATATATATATATATATACATATGCAATAAGATCACAGTAAACAGGTGATTTCGGAATATGCAAAACAATCACTCTGAAAAAATAGAGAAATTCCAAGCGCTTTCGTGACTACTCACATTATCAAGGAACTATGTTCCTTGATAATGTGAGTAGTCACGAAAGCGCTTGGAATTTCTCTATTTTTTCAGAGTGGTTGTTTTGCATATATATATATATATATATATATATATATATATATATATAATATATATATATATATATATATATAATATATATATATATATATATAATATATATATTTTTTTTTTTTTTTTCAACAAGTCGGCCGTCTCCCACCGAGGCAGGGTGACCCAAAAAAGAAAGAAAATCCCCAAAAAGAAAATACTTTCATCATTCAACACTTTCACCACACTCACACATTATCACTGTTTTTGCAGAGGTGCTCAGAATACAACAGTCTAGAAGCATACACATATAAAGATACACAACATATCCCTCCAAACTGCCAATATCCCAAACCCCTCCTTTAAAGTGCAGGCATTGTATTTTCCATTTCCAGGACTCAAGTCCGACTATATGAAAATAACCGGTTTCCCTGAATCCCTTCACTAAATATTACCCTGCTCACACTCCAACAGATCGTCAGGTGCCAAGTACCATTCGTCTCCATTCACTCCTATCTAACACGCTCACGCACGCTTGCTGGAAGTCCAAGCCCCTTGCCCCCAAAACCTCCTTTATCCCCTCTCTCCAACTCTTTCGAGGACGACCCCTACCCCGCCTTCCTTCCAATATAGATTTATATGCTTTCCATGTCATTCTACTTTGATCCATTCTCTCTAAATGACCAAACCACCTCAACAACCCCTCTTCTGCCCTCTGACTAATACTTTTATTAACTCCACACCTTTTCCTAATTTCCACACTCCGAATTTTCTGCATAATATTTACACCACACATTGCCCTTAAACAGGACATTTCCACTGCCTCCAACCGTCTCCTCGCTGCTGCATTTACCACCCAAGCTTCACACCCATATAAGAGTGTTGGTACTACTATACTTTCATACATTCCTTTCTTTGCCTCCATAGATAACGTTTTTTGACTCCACATATACCTCAACGCACCACTCACCTTCTTTCCCTCATCAATTCTATGATTAACCTCATCCTTCATAAATACATCCGCCGACACGTCAACTCCCAAGTATCTGAAATCATTCACTTCTTCCATACTCCTCCTCCCCAATTTGATATCCAATTTTTCTTTATCTAAATCATTTGACACCCTCATCACCTTACTCTTTTCCATGTTCACTTTCAACTTTCTACCTTTACACACATTCCCAAACTCATCCACTAACCTTTGCAATTTTTCTTTAGAATCTCCCATAAGCACAGTATCATCAGCAAAAAGTAAATGTGTCAATTCCCATTTTGAATTTGATTCCCCAAAATTTAATCCCACCCCTCTCCCGAACACCCTAGCATTTACTTCCTTTACAACCCCATCTATAAATATATAAAACAACCATGGTGACATTACACATCCCTGTCTAAGACCTACTTTTACCGGGAAGTAGTCTCCCTCTCTTCTACACACCCTAACCTGAGCCTCACTATCCTCATAAAAACTCTTTACAGCATTTAATAACTTACCACCTATTCCATATACTTGCAACATCTGCCACATTGCTCCTCTATCCACTCTATCATAGGCCTTTTCTAAATCCATAAATGCAACAAAAACTTCCCTACCTTTATCTAAATACTGTTCACATATATGCTTCAATGTAAACACTTGATCTACACATCCCCTACCCACTCTGAAACCTCCTTGCTCATCCGCAATCCTACATTCTGTCTTACCTCTAATTCTTTCAATTATAACTCTACCGTACACTTTTCCTGGTATATATATATATATATATATATATATATATATATATATATATATATATATATATATATATATATATATATATATATATATATATAACATCACTAATAACATTGTGTCTAACCAAAGGATCGAATCCGTGTTCTTTTAACTCGCCTCATGGTGAGCCAAAATTCACGACGCTCTAACCCAGTAGACCATACAATCCTACAAACAACTTAAGCCTAGGGAACTAGACTTGCTTCAAGTTGCGAGGACATATGATGGTGTGGGTGCCTCAGAGTTAATTTCATTCTACTCCCAGTTTGGTGCACTAGACTGTACAAGCAGTATAAATATTATTGTAACCACGAACAAGTGGTATTTATCAATAAAAACACTGCGGTTAACCGGAGGATCGAACCCGAGTGTCCTCGCAACTTAAAGCAAGCCTAGTTCGCTAGGCTCAAGTTGTTTGTTGGATTGTATGGTCCACTGGGTTAGAGCCTCGTAAATTTTCGCTCACCATGAGGCGGGTTAAAAGAACACAAATTCGATTCTACAGTTATCCACAGTATTGTTATTGATTAAATACCACTTGTTCATGGTTACGATAACACTGGTCTGCATGACTTTTTTATTAACTTTTTGTTAACTTTTCGGTATATATATATATATATATATATATATATATATATATATATATATATATATATATATATATATATATATATATATATCAGGAAAATGGTGATTCATTGTGTATTTTATTCATCTCTATCACATCAGGTTGTCAAGTTATACGGAAATGTTACTTTTTTCTTTTCGTATAACATAAGTAAATGAGAAAGTGATATATTACCAATTAAAATGCTTACCTTACATTGACTTAAAGGTTAAATCTAATAGAGTTTTCTTTATTTTCATATTAATATGTCTAGAGGCTGCATAAATTCATCAGACATATTTTGCTGTCTGCGGGCAATTCACCCCTTCAGATTCCCTCTGCAACATTTATTGAAGCTCTGCTACTTTGCTTATCTCGGCTGCTAACTTGGAGACCTGGACAAACCATTTGCACCACACAAAGCTTGCAAGAGTTGCATCAGTAAGCTCCATAATTGGTCAGTTGGGAAACTTTGGAGCACCAATGGTATGGCGGGAGCAGATGAGCCACCATGATGACTGCTACTTATGTATTACTCAAGTAGCTGGATTCAACAAGAAGACTAAAGATCGCATAATATACCCAAATATTCCTTCAGCAATAAGGGCTGTTCCGCACTCTGAAGATATTCCTGTACCTGTGCCATCTGAGACATGGCAAATTTCATCAGAGTCTGATACCAGTGATTCTAAGGAGATGGAAGTAGACTATGAACCACCAACAAATGACGATCCCAAACCTTTCAACCAAGTTGAGCTCAATGACTTGGTGAGAGACCTTAACCTTGCAAAAAAAGTGCACAGTTACTTGGCTCTAGACTGAAGGAACACAGGCTTCTAGCTCCTGGAACAACATTCGCTTGGTACCGTCATCGTGAAGCGGAATTCACTCAGTTCTTTGACAAAGAGAATCTTTAGTTTTCTGTTCAAACATTTTTGGCCTTATTGAACACATGAGGATGTCATACAAAGCAGATGAATGGAGACTCTTTATTGATTCTTCTAAAAGAAGTTTAAAGGCTGTACTTCTCTACAATGGCAACACAGCTGCATCTGTCACAATTGGCCATAATGTCCAAATGTCAGAAACTTACGCAAATGTGAAGAAGCTAATATCTGCAATCAAGTACCAGAATCACAATTTTCTCATTTGTGGTGATTTAAAAGTTATTGCTCTCCTACTAGGTTTTCAAGGTAGATACACCTAGTATACCTGTTTTCTGTGTCTTTGAGACAGTATGGATGAAAGCCAGAAATATAAACAAAAAGACTGACCACCAAGAACCAGCTTCTTACCCGGCAATCAGAACGTGAAAACTGTGCCACTTGTTGACCCCAAGAATATTCTGCTGCCACCACTCCACATCAAATTAAGACTTAGGAAAAACTTTGTGAAGGCCTTGAACAAGAATGGAACTGCTTTCAAGTACCTGGAGTCAAAGTTTCCTCGTATAAGTGAAGGCAAGCTAAAGGCAGGAATCTTTGTTGGACCTCAGATTCGGGAATTGATGAAGGACAAACATTTTGATGAAGCATTAGCAGGTGTCGAGGTGAATGCCTGGTTTTCATTAAGGTAGATTGTCCACAACTTCCTGGGAAACAGGTGCTCCCCTGAATGTGAAAAAATTATCCAAGACCTGATTTCAAATTTCCAACAAGTTGGGTCTAGAATGAGTGTGAAGATGCACTTCTTGCACTCACATCTTGATTATTTTCCCAACAATTATGGGGACTAGTGAAGAACAAGGAGAGCAGTTCCAACAGGATATTTGCACCATGGAAACTCGATACCAGGGCAAATGGAATGTCAGCATGATGGCGGATTACTGCTGGTCATTGAAACGTAATGGTCTCGATGCACAGCACAAGCGAAAATCAATGCGGTTCTCCTTCCTTTGATTCATAATGTAGGCTAACCATTAGGTGCATATTTTTTTTAATAAAATCATTTGATTTGATTCATGTTGATTTGGAATTCATATGTTCTTAAAGTTAACAGAATGTGCTTTTCCGTGATTACTTGCCTAATTTTAATAAATTAACAGATTATTAAAAATTCACATTTTTTATTATCATTAATTTGTATTTTATTCAAAATCCTTAAGTGATACAGCAAAATGGTTGAAATATTTACAATCAGCAGCTCAAGAATATATAAGATCTCAACCATGAATAAAAATAAAAATTAAAAATATTCCAAATGCAGACCAGTGCATATATATATATATATATATATATATATATATATATATATATATATATATATATATATATATATATATATATATATATATATGTCAGAATACTGAAGGTCGTTAGTAATACAATTAAATGTAATTAAAAGCAATAAGCCGATACGTATCGTGCAGCGCCAATAGTGGCGGAGGATTTATCCTTCTTCCGTTAACAACGAGACACATTACTTATTTGTACAACTTGAATTCACACTGAACTCTCACGTAAGCAGAAAATATTGCATTTAGTCTGCTACATATGAAAAAAAACATTTAAATAAAACCATGCCTTTCCTTACTTTCTGTGTTTAAGGTCATTATAATTACCTTCACATCATGCCCCCATATATAATCACTGGTAAATAAAACAAGAAAAGCGCGGCTGACAAGTCGTCAAAACAACATTTTCTTAGCATGATTACTTTCATTGATTTCAATTAAAATTTACTTTTTAAGCTCATTTAGTTTCTGATCAATAATTTATCTTTTCGTAAATAAATATTAAAACAAGCTACCTAAACTTTAATTAGATTTTGCTGAGAACCTACGATGTGTACAGGATATTACAAGTGACGTAAACATAAAATGGAGGAATGAAGAGAATTTTCGTCCTAATAATGGCAACAGAGATGCCACTATCACACTGGTTCAGTTGAGGCAGTCGCCATCACGTGTCTACAAAATAAAGAAAGATGAGGCTTGACATCACGTATCTCTACAGTAAAACCAGCTGAAGCGCCACATCACTTGTCTCAACAGTAAAACCACCTGAGGCGTCACATCATGTGTCTCCACAGTAAAACCAGCTGAAGCGTCACATCACTTGTCTCCACAGTAAAACCAGTTGAAGCGTCACATCACTTGTCTCCACAGTAAAACCAGCTGAAGCGTCACATCACTTGTCTCCACAGTAAAACCAGCTGAAGCGTCACATCACTTGTCTCCACAGTAAAGCCAGGTGAAGCTCCACATCATGTGTTTCCACAGTAAAGCCAGGTGAAGCTCCACATCATGTGTCTCCACAGCAAAGCCAGGTGAAGCTCCACATCATGTGTCTCCACAGTAAAGCCAGGTGAAGCTCCACATCATGTGTCTCCACAGTAAAGCCAGGTGAAGCTCCACATCATGTGTCTCCACAGTAAAGCCAGCTGAAGTTCCACATGTATCTCCACAGTAAAGCCAGCTGAAGCTCCACATCATGTGTCTCCACAGTAAAGCCAACTGTAGTTCCACATCATGTGTCTCCACAGTAAAGCCAGCTGAAGTTCCACATGTATCTCCACAGTAAAGCCAACTGAAGCTCCAAATCATGTATCTCCACAGTAAAGCCAGCTGAAGTTCCACATCACTTGTCTCCACAGAAAAGCCAGCTAAAGTTCCACATCATGTGCCTCCATAGTAAAGCCAGCAGAAGTTCCACATCACGTGTTTCCACAGTAAATCAAGTGTTTTCGAAAAGTTTATTGTCACGCTGTTGCAGGGTGGGGAGGGGGGGTAGGCTTCAATGAAAAGGCTTCGGAGGCTTCTTTGAAGCTCCACATCACGTGTCTCCACAGTAAAGCCAGCTGAGGCACCACATCACGTGTCTCCACAGTAAAGCCAGCTGAGGCACCACATCATGTGTCTCCACAGGAAAGCCAGCTGAGGCACCACATCATGTGTCTCCACAGGAAAGCCAGCTGAGGCACCACATCATGTGTCTCCACAGTAAAGCCAGCTGAGGCACCACATCATGTGTCTCCACAGTAAAACCAGCTGAGGCACCACATCATGTGTCTCCACAGTAAAACCAGCTGAGGCACCACATCATGTGTCTCCACAGTAAAGCCAGGTGAAGCTCCACATCATGTGTCTCCACAGTAAAACCAGCTGAGGCACCACATCATGTGTCTCCACAGTCAAGCCAGCTGAAGCACCACATCATATGTCTCCACAGTCATGTGTCTCCACAGTAAAGCCAGCTAAGGCACCACATCATGTGTCTCCACTGAGGCACCACATCATGTGTCTCCACAGTAAAGCCAGCTGAGGCACCACGTCATGTCTCCACAGTAAAGCCAGCTGAGGCACCACATCATGTGTCTCCACAGTCAAGCCAGCTGAGGCACCACATCATGCGTCTCCACAGTCAAGCCAGCTGAGGCACCACATCATGTGTCTCCACAGTCAAGCCAGCTGAAGCACCACATCATGCGTCTCCACAGTAAAGCCAGCTGAGGCACCACATCATATGTCTCCACAGTAAAACCAGCTGAGGCACCACATCATGTGTCTCCACAGTAAAGCCAGCTAAGGCGCCACATCATGTGTCTCCACAGTAAAGCCAGCTAAGGCAAAACATCATGTGTCTCCACAGTAAAGCCAGCTGAGGCACCACGTCATGTCTCCACAGTAAAGCCAGCTGAGGCACCACATCATGTGTCTCCACAGCCAAGCCAGCTGAGGCATCACATGTGTCTCCACAGCCAAGCCAGCTGAGGCACCACATCATGTGTCTCCACAGTCAAGCCAGCTGAGGCACCACATCATGTGTCTCCACAGTCAAGCCAGCTGAGGCACCACATCATGTGTCTCCACAGTCAAGCCAGCTGAGGCACCACATCATGTGTCTCCACAGTCAAGCCAGCTGAGGCACCACATCATGTGTCTCCACAGTCAAGCCAGCTGAGGCACCACATCATGTGTCTCCACAGTCAAGCCAGCTGAGGCACCACATCATGTCTCCACAGTCAAGCCAGCTGAGGCACCACATCATGTCTCCACAGTCAAGCCAGCTGAGGCACCACATCATGTCTCCACAGTCAAGCCAGCTGAGGCACCACATCATGTCTCTCCACAGTCAAGCCAGCTCAAGCCAGCTGAGGCACCACATCATGTCTCCACAGTCAAGCCAGCTGAGGCACCACATCATGTCTCCACAGTCAAGCCAGCTGAGGCACCACATCATGTCTCCACAGTCAAGCCAGCTGTGGCACCACATCATGTCTCCACAGTCAAGCCAGCTGTGGCACCACATCATGTCTCCACAGTCAAGCCAGCTGAGGCACCACATCATGTCTCCACAGTCAAGCCAGCTGAGGCACCACATCATGTCTCCACAGTCAAGCCAGCTGTGGCACCACATCATGTCTCCACAGTCAAGCCAGCTGAGGCACCACATCATGTGTCTCCACAGTCAGCTGAGCACCACATCAGTCTCCACAGTGCCAGCTGTGGCACCACATCATGTCTCTCCACAGTCTCAAGCCAGCTGAGGCACCACATCATGTCTCCACAGTCAAGCCAGCTGAGGCACCACATCATGTCTCCACAGTCAAGCCAGCTGAGGCACCACATCATGTCTCCACAGTCAAGCCAGCTGAGGCACCACATCATGTCTCCACAGTCAAGCCAGCTGTGGCACCATATCATGTCTCACACAGTCTCCACAAGCCAGCTGAGGCACCACATCATGTCTCCACAGTCAAGCCAGCTGAGGCACCACATCATGTCTCCACAGTCAAGCCAGCTGTGGCACCACATCATGTCTCCACAGTCAAGCCAGCTGTGGCACCACATCATGTCTCCACAGTCAAGCCAGCTGAGGCACCACATCATGTCTCCACAGTCAAGCCAGCTGAGGCACCACATCATGTGTCTCCACAGTCAAGCCAGCTGAGGCACCACATCATGTGTCTCCACAGTCAAGCCAGCTGAGGCACCACATCATGTCTCCACAGTCAAGCCAGCTGTGGCACCACATCATGTCTCCACAGTCAAGCCAGCTGTGGCACCACATCATGTCTCCACAGTCAAGCCAGCTGAGGCACCACATCATGTGTCTCCACAGTCAAGCCAGCTGAGGCACCACATCATGTCTCCACAGTCAAGCCAGCTGTGGCACCACATCATGTCTCCACAGTCAAGCCAGCTGAGGCACCACATCATGTCTCCACAGTCAAGCCAGCTGAGGCACCACATCATGTCTCCACAGTCAAGCCAGCTGTGGCACCACATTATGTCTCCACAGTCAAGCCAGCTGAGGCACCACATCATGTGTCTCCACAGTCAAGCCAGCTGAGGCACCACATCATGTCTCCACAGTCAAGCCAGCTGAGGCACCACATCATGTCTCCACAGTCAAGCCAGCTGTGGCACCACATCATGTCTCCACAGTCAAGCCAGCTGAGGCACCACATCATGTCTCCACAGTC